>NC_057949.1:20066026-20188526 GCF_018555375.3 Anguilla rostrata
GAGCTGCGCCTGCTCGGCCAGGATGTAGGCCAGGTGCTTGTGACGCTGCGCCTCCAGGTTCTCCTGGGACAGCGACCCCGCCAGACGCACCGCCTCCCCCAGCACCACCGCCCCGTCCTGCAGCTGGCTGGGCAGGTCCGACAGCGTGTTGAAAATGGAGGCCGAGTTCTCTGAGGACACAAGCTCCTCCTCCTGGACCAATCACGAGAAGGAGGGGGTGGGGTTACACACTGACCAATCAGGGAGGAGGACTGACAACTATTTCAACAATGTGCTGAACAGTTTCATGTGAAACGAAAGAGACTGTAGGATAGATTATGTATGAATGAATGAGTGAGCTGTAGAAAATGGGTGAATGAAACAACGTGTGTGCAAATGCGGGAATGAATGAGTGATCTGTGCAGAAGATAACGGCAGACGTTAAATGATGAGTCTCGGAAAACTAACAGAATGAAAAATGGCATGAAAGGGAGAGGGTGAAGGAGCCAATCGTAGTGAGCAGGGAAGTGTTTGCTCCACCTTGAATTTGAGCATGCCCAGTGTGACCTGGAAGAGCACCACGGAGCCCTCGTAGAAGAGCAGGTCCCAGATGCGCAGGAGCACGCGGATGTCCACAACACTGGCGAAGGAGGTGAGGAACCAGTGCAGGGTGATGAGAGACAGCTCTGCAGAGACAATGAAACAGACTGAACATCCCCTTTAATGCACAGCACATCCCCTTTAATGTAGGGGACTACCAGAACATCCCCTTTAAAGCAAAGAACATCCCCTTTAATGCACAGCACATCCCCTTTAATGTGCACAGACATCCCCTTTAATGGCAGCCATCGCCCAACCACCCCTTCATCTAGGGACTACCAGAACCATCCCTGCAGCACCAAGCCCCCTTAATGCCGCACTCCCCAACGATTCGTGCTCGACTGCCTACAGGATCAGCCAGCCTCGACCCAGAGCTGCCGGCACCCAGCTCCATCCACCCCCACAAAGTCACTGCGCACCCAGAGCCCCGCCCCCCGTGGCCCCGCCCGCACCGATGTCGTGCTCCTGCAGCAGCCGGTCCAGGCGGGGCAGGTACTGCACGATGAGCTGCCGGAGCACCCGCTGATCCGTCTGCACCCCCAGCAGGGTGGAGGAGAAGTAGGACGGGGGCAGGAGGTCCTCTATCAGAGCGCACATCATCCACAGAGCGTCCTCCTCCTCCACAAACAGCAGCAGGCACGACACCACCTGAGAGAGGGAGGAGAGAAACGGGAGGAGGGGGGAGAGAAACAGGGTGGAGAGAGGAGAGAGAGAAACAGCGAAGGAGCGAGGACAGGGAAAAATGGGGACAGGAGAAGAGGAGAGAGGAAAACAAAAAGGGGGAAGAGAGATGAGATGAATATTGAGAGATGGAGATGTGAAAATAAAAGGGAGAAGAGAAGAAAAGGAGTGTGAGAGAAATAGTGAGAGAAGGGGGAATTACATAAACAACAGAGGGAGAAGAGAGAGAGAGTAGGGGGAAGGGTAGAAGCAGAAGGGAGACAGGAAAAAGTGGGTGGGAGATGAAAAGAGGAGAGAATGATTAAAGTTACCAAGGGAAACGGAAAATAGGCAACTTTGTGTACCCACTGCCTAAAGAAGCACACATACATTAGAACTGCAACAAAGAGATGCTGTTGCAACATCTCCCACTACAAACAATACACACTTCCTGCTTCACTGGCTGACAAAGGCTTCTACACAAGGGGCCAAGACTTAAGCAGCTGCTGCAGGGGGCGATAAGGACTCTCTGCTCCGTACTGTCTAAGCCCCCAAAACAGCCGGTGTTTTCTGGGAGAGGCAGTTACGGTGTGTGTGTGTGTGTGTGTGTGCGTGTGCGTGTGTGCGTACGTCATTTTCGAAGCAGGAGTGTTTCCTGTCTCCTCTTCCACCCACACAAGGGACCGGAGAGGATTTATTTCGAGTGCCAACAGAGTTTGGACCGCCTGCTCCTAAGCAACAGTTACCAGGTAGCATGGTCTCCAGGGGCAGGGGGGCAACCAGATAACTCTGAGATCCTCCCCTTTCTGAGGTCACGTACCCACTCTTACTACCTACAGCAGCTGCGTTCAACACTGACAACACTACCGTCTCTGTTCCAGACAGCAGCCATCTTTAACCAAGATGGTGGCAGGGTAGTATAATCGGTAAATAACTGGGCTTGTTGTTGCAGGTTCGATTCCCTGGTAGGACTCTGCCATTGTTCCCTGAAGCAACGTACCTAACCTTAACTGCATATCCAGCTATATGAATGGTTACTGTGTAAAAATGCAAAAGAAAAGTTGTGTAAAGTGGTCTGCTAAATGCTCTCAAAGGGTAATTACACCCTACATCACTTATTTATAGCTGTAAACATGTTTGTACGCCTATTTTATAATGAAAAATTTAAATGCATGCCATTTCAACATTTCTGAAATAATGATCATACATGATCTCCAACGCCTAGTTTGACAGCGTGATCCGAGTTTCAGGAGCTAGACGCAAATACATTTGCATATAGAATACTTCATGCAAATGAATGGACACACCAACTCCACCCACCCCAGGAAGCATTTTTCAAAACTGTGCAGTAGGCAGAAGCAGGGTTTAACAGCGAGTGTGGCTACTCTTTAAAGCACACTAAGACAGCTTCATAAACAGAGCCCGACTGAGCGTAGGACCATCAGGGTCTCATCAGATCTGGAGAGGGGTGTCATTGTGATCCATTCAGAGCTGGTGCTGGTGTCCGCAGGCAGGGAGAGCGGGCCAGACCGAGCCCGGAGCAGGACAATGCGCGCAGGTCAATGCCGCCGTTCGCTACAGCCGCTCAGACTGAGCGCAGACCAGCAGGTCTCCACTCGAAAACGGCTCGCACAAAACCACACTTCACACGGAGAGATTTTTCACTTTGAAGACTGGGAAGGATCCGGCACGGCGTGGACATTCCGCCGCCGTTCCGCACCATTATCTGCGCCTCTCGCCGGGACTCGAGGCCAGCTCCACTCTAAAGCAGCTCAGTTAGGGAACTCAAGTCCAATTCATCCACTGGAAAAAAAGGCCATGAAGCTCCGAGCATTCTTCACATGATTAACGGAATCTCTGTTTGTTTCCGGAGTGATGCGAGAGCAGATTTATTCTGGCTCCGCTGCCCGTATCCACCCACGCTCCCCCTGCTGGGTTACACCCTGATGCTGGGTTTCCTATGTTGGGTTCGACCCTGATGCTGGGTTCTACCATACTGCTGGGTTCCACCCGGATGCTGGGTTCCCCCTGTTGGGTTCCACCCTGATGCTGGGTTCTACCATGCTGCTGGGTTCCCCCTGTTGGGTTCCACCCTGATGCTGGGTTCTACCATGCTGCTGGGTTCCCCCTGTTGGGTTGCACTCTGGTGCTGGTTTCCCCTGTTGGGTTGCACTCTGGTGCTGGGTTCCCCCTGTTGGGTTGCACTCTGGTGCTGGTTTCCCCCTGTTGGGTTGCACTCTGATGCTGGGTTCCCCCTGTTGGGTTGCACGCTGGTGCTGGGTTCCCTGCTGCTTGCATGGTGCTCACAGCACAGAGAGGCATTTCCCTTCAGGCATTTAGCTGGAGCTCTTTTACATACAGCAGAATATTTCCCTGAAGCAGCTCAGGTAAAGCACTCCGCTCTGCGCCAGGGCACGGCAGCGGGGGAATGTGCTCGGGGGCGTGTTCCTTGGCGGTTGTGGCGCTCACCATGCCGGTGCCCTGGCAGTACCCGATGTCCGGGTAGAGCCACGCCAGCCCCCGCAACACCCGCCGTAGCCTGGGAACGCCAACGCTGAGCAGGCTACTGAAGCACGCGTTAGTGGGCATGGTGCGCAGCAGATCCTTCTCAATCTGAGAGAGAGAGAGAGAGAGAGAGAGGGGGAGAGAGAGAGACAGCAAGAGAGAGAGAGTGAGAGAGAGAGAGAGACAGCAGGAGAGATAGCGAGAGACAGTGAGAGAGAGCAAGAGACACAGCAAGAGAGAACGAGAGAGAGAGAGTCAAACTCCACCTTTATTCCAGTATAATCACCTCCACTTCCATGACTATAACCAATAAAACACAGAAATAAAATAAAGACCACTTTTATGTATATGTCATGACACCGTGCTTTCGTATCTTCTTTATTATTAACGTAAATATTGCAGTACAGTTTGTTATCCGTTATGGGCAATTAGTCATCTCTGAATACGGATTGGTAATTTATGTGCACGCTTGCCAAACCATAAAACCGAATGAAGTGAGTAAGATGAAGAGGGAGGGAGGGAGGGCAGAAATAGGGATTTATGTCCCACGCTCCGTTAGGCAGTAAGGGCGAGGCGCTCCCCTGCTGCGCTCGGGCTCTGCAGTACCTGCTTAGCAGCGGTGGTGTCATCGTTAGAGCTGTTCTTAATGATCTCTCTGTAGGAGATCTCCGACGTGCGCTTCTTCTGCAGAGCGCCAGACAGACGCATCCACAGCTGGAGGGAGGGAGGGAGAGGGGGAGAGAGAGGGAGAGAGAGGGAGAGGGAGGGAGAGAGAGAGAGGAGGAGAGAGAGAGGGAGGGAGAGAGAGAGAGAGAGAGAGAGAGAGAGGGAGGGAGAGAGAGACAGAGAGAAGGGAGGGAGGAGAGGGAGAGAGAGGCGGAGGAGGGAGGGAGGGAGAGAGAGAGAGAGAGAGAGAAGGGGAGTGGGGGGAGAGGGAGAGTGAGGCGGGAGGGAGGGAGAGAAGAGGGAAAAGGGGAGAAAGAGAAAATAGATTAAACTAAACTGCATCACTGTCTTTATTCCGGCATACTTCGCCCTGCTTCCATGATGATATAAACCCTGGACATCCATTATCTGCTAGTACACATTATTAACACATAGCTGCCATAACATCCAGACTGAAGGCTTTCTGTGTCCATAAATTCAGCCCTGGGCTACTTCTGCATACAAAATGAGCCAGTTCAGTTACACATCTCCAGCAGTCTGCCATCAGCAGGACGGAAACTATAGTTATACAGTTCGCGTCACAAACATTAAATGCGTCTGCATAGAGAGAAGGTCCATGTTGCGCCGAATCTGTGCCCATCTGTGTCCTGTTGGTGCCCCGTCCGTGCCCCCCACTCCCCCGTGCCCCGTCCCTGTCCCGTCAGTGCCGCGTCTGTGCCCGGTCCGTGCCCACCTGCGGCCTCATGCTGTGCGGGATGCCCCCCAGCACCAGCGCCCTCAGCCGGTCGGAGCGGGGCAGGCAGGGCGAGATCAGGTCCCAGGTCAGGTCCCCCACCGTGTGGTTGTGGGTGAACTCCAGGTGAGCCTGCCAGCGCAGCCTCTGCTGGGGGTCCTCACGCTGGGGCCCGCCCTCTCGGACCACGCCCTCCTGGAGCTCCACGCCGTCTGCGACACGAGGACAACAACGCTCACAGAGAGGTCCAGTGACCCGGTGACCCAGAATCCATCCCATAATCCTGCTGCTCAAAGGCAGGACAGCTACAGCTACAGCCAACAAAGCATTTGCATTGGGCAGCATACACTGAATCATGTCTTTTTTTTAAAATATCATAAGAATAACTGGCAGCCAATCAGTAGCAAGGCTGTACAGCTTTAACACTGACCATGTAATTTCTTTTTTCAATAACATGGAAGCTGATTGGCTTTTCTCAGCACCCAATAGATATCAGTGATTATGTTTTTTTTTTCCCCAAAAGCATTTCACATCGCCTGACGCGTGGTTGTTTGCTATCGCATCAGGTGTGATTACAGAAAAAATGACAAAAGATCACCTATACACCTATATATATATATATACAGCCCTAATTCACAGATTAAATATTAGCCTACAGCTTGTAGACTAAACATCTGTAGGGCACCAGCACGTTTACATTTAATCCAAACCTCTGTACACAAATGCAGAGATTCCACTCAGCTCATCTTCAAAGAGCTACCAAACTTCATCTGAGTGTGCAAAGAGACTCATCCCTCATACACGGACACGCACACGCCAAACGTCCACAGGGAGTGGCGTCATCGCACACGCGTGCACAGCTGAAGTCCTCACACGCACGCCGGCACGCAAAGCAGCTGCACACATGGTCTCCTCCCTTAGGGTCATGGACCACACCCTTATTTTGACTTGGACTCGATCAAACGTGCAACCAGAACCCTAGCCGCCGCACTTGGCACTGGTGTTCAGTGGTGCTGGGAAATCATTTGGGAGCAGTTTGGCCTGGATGGAGTCATGTTGGATTTTCCGCCATTTAGAATTTTTTGAACGAAGACATTCTAAACATCTCCGACGATACCGTTGAGACGGATCTCCTTGAAATTTGGCACGAATCATCTTGAGAGTACTGCGACCAAAAGATGCATTAAAAAGATAAATGCCAGGTCAAACATTCTGGCCGCAGTAAGCCAATAAAAAGTTTTGGTCTCGTCCAAACCGCACCACAGAGAAAGATTCGATTCACACAGGGGTCAGGGAAAAGCACATGGCCGTCCGCCCACCTTCGCTGTCAATCCGGAAACCGAACTCATCGTACTGGGGTTCCGGTTCATCCGGGGAGTCCTTCTGCAGGGAAAACACACCGAGACCCACCAATAAGAAGTCTGCTCCACTGCAGCTATCAACAAACAAACGAGTCAGTCATCATTAACGTTTGGATCTGCAACTAATAAACAAATGCAAGGCTTAAGGGTGGAGCTGTCCTCACTCAAGCGCACTGGCGGGCACACACACACACACACACACACACGCACGCATGCAAGCACACATGCACACAAACACGCAAGTTTAGCAGCTCCCAAACCTCACTTGTGAAGGAAAAAAAGCTTATGTTTGCATTCATTAGCAAACGATAAAATTATTGACTATGAAGAACTCTTAAATGATGCTCCTTGACTCCTGTGCATTAGCAGTAAAAACTATACCCCTGCCACTCAGCAGGATAAAATGTAGCCCTAGGGTAGGAACTGTAAACCGCCATTTATGCTAATTGACAGCATCACGCTATTTAAATGGCACTTGCTTTTATGAGGTGCTGCTGTATGGATTTTTTGCTGGTAATTTAACATCAACACCAGAAGCCGCAGTAACATCCTCGACTAGGCAGAGATTGTGGCTCATCATGACTGCAGGAAAGCAGCCTGGAGGAGTCTGGTCGTTTTCACAACCTAACGTCGTACGCTCTGTTTGAATGATGTTAATGACATGACATCACATGAGATTAGGCTGTCGTGTGAAAACAGGCACACTCCTCACACGGGGGTACTCTGGTATGAAAAGTACCAAGCACACTATAAGCTGCTCATAGCCTAGAACCCCTGAATGCTGTGGGGGGGGGGGGGGGTTAACATGAAGGCGCTGAATCTGTACCTGGTAGTACTTGGCCAGTAGGTCCTGAGGCCACATGCTGGGAGTTAATGCTGAAAAGGGGCCCCCAGGGGCCGGAGTGAAGCTTCCTGGAACACAAAGGGGAAGACAGCGGTGGCGGTGAGGGGCAGTGTCGACTGGAATCCGGACACCGGACACCAACAGCCGGGACTCTGAGTGCTCACCTGACATGCTGCGGGAGGAACCGGCGTGACAAACCACAGGGATTCACACAGGTCCTGAGCGCTCAGGTGGGGGGGGTGAGGGGGAGGGTCCGTCCACGAGCGCCGACTCTGGACAAACGAACAAAACCAAGAAAATCAGTGAACGCGTTTTTTGAATAGCCATTGTGTTCTGTATAGACCGTTGTCATTGCAACAACCTTAAAACAAAGTTAGGAGCGAAACCACCCCACAGTAAACCACAGGAAACTGCTCCACCCAGATTAGGCTTGCACAGAGGGGTGGGGGAGGGCACGGGGGGCCCGCTAGAGTCAGGCCTGCCTGTCTGAACACACAGGCTTTCCATTCTTCTTGTTCCTCATATGCTGAGCCCTGTCCACGATCCTGGGGTCCGCTTAGCATAACAATTTAACACAAGAGCTTTTAGTATGGATCTTTTTTTTGTATGGTCACTGGGTTTTTACTTCCTAAATGAAAAGGAACGCAGGCCCCATTCTGTACACCAGAGGCTGGCATCATGCCTGTACACACACCCCCAGCATCCATGGTTATTTTTTTAAATATGTAGAGGCCATCGCAACCATCGACTCAGGTCCATCCCAGGGCCGTGTAAATGTATAAAGCGTCGGTCGTGGAGGATGACGCAAATCTGGCTGGTGCTGACGTTGCAAGCTGCAGCCACAGGAGTGCTGAAATCACAAACCTGAGATGGCACTGGCATTTTTGCAAAACTGACATTTTTGTGCGAAAATGTAATCTTCCAAATCCCAAAGTATTGTTTGAAAGAATGTATATTTCACTTATAAATGCCAAAAACAGAACTAGACAGATTCTAATTAAATAGCTGAGAACACACAAGTTGGTGCTCATCTTGCTTTCATACTTGTACTTTCTTTCTTGCCGCTGCCAACACTGCGGCAACATAAAGCATCCTCTGGCGAGAGAAGTTTAAAAAGCACCCTTTTATCACTCTTGGAACCATCTATGAAAACTCATCAATTACTGGCCAGCACTTAGTAAATGCAGTTCCTCCTCCCTGGGACAGAGCCAGCAACTTCACTGGAGAATAAAAAATTGACTGATCACACATTTAAAAATCTTATCTGTTGTGCTGTGGCCCACGTTTCTCCTGGAATGTGAGGCTGCGTGCGTGCGTGCGTGCGTGCGTACGTGCGCGCGTGTGTGGGGGAGAAATGGGAACTTCATTTCACACAAATGAGTTGAAGGAAAGTACTGTAATAACCAGAGAAGCCTAACTGCTCATATAAGGAAACTATGAATAGCCTAAGTGAATGACTCACCCAGATTTATTTTGACTTGCTAGACTGGGGTACCACAGTGCCTATAGGCCTCAACACTAATATGCACAGTGGGTGAAACCTGCCATATGGGTATGTGTACAATTCTCATTAAATTCAACAGAAGTCAAATAGAAGAAGGCCAAAGGAATTACTGAGCAGTGACTCACACGGAACTCAATACTCAGCACTCAATACTCAGCCAGGCTCCTGAGGAGATAAGGCTCTGCATGCATATCACTCACTGCGCTGGTGCTGAGAGAGGCTGACGGTTCCTAGTGTGATTCACATGTGCAGCTGGATACTGCTCTAAAGTAATCAGGGCTGAAAAGACGTCGCCCAAAACGCAACAGCAGAGTCACAGACCAAACTTAAGGCCCCAGCCGTAAGGCTGCTGCGGCTGGTGGCCTTCATCCTGACTCACACGGTTAAACACTCCGTGTGCCACAGTTACCACACCTGTCCTCAGGTATGCGGGTCAGGGGTCAATCCCAGGCCAGTCAGGAAAAAAAAAAGGTGCTGACGCGACCCCCCCAGCTTGCAGATTTGGGTCACGGCCTTACGACACGCTGGGGTCACGGTCTGTGAGTCCGCTCGCAAATCGACCGTCAGCCGCCTTCCCGCCACAGAAACCAAGATAAACAGAGACCTCGTGACCTAGCCGGGCTCAGACAAAAACAACCCGTTAATCAGCCTTCTCTTGGGATGAGGTGGCCCTTTCATACAGAACCGGGCCTGAATGTACACGGCCCTAAAAGAAAAGCATCACTCGCCACACAGCAGACACTCGCCGTGCTCTTCCTGGGTATTTTGAGATGCTTCTCCCCGGACTCACAAGGTGACATTCACCAGAACGCATCTTCCGATAAAATTCGTCAAGCTCCCTCATCAGTCATCGCCAATCAATCTCCCCGAGGGGGTAGGGGGGTAGGGGGGGGGGTGTCTGTTCAAACAATGAAGGGGATTTAAAATGTCGAAGCAAAGCCGGGCGAGCAAGGGGAAAATCAGCTCTCATTATCTCCGCATCTCACAACAGTGCTTCAGAGGCCGATTTGCATTGCCCTCCTCGTCCCCGTGGAAACGTAAACGGGCAACGGGAAGACGAAGAAGAAAAAAAGGAAAGAAGAGAGAGGAGACGGGGGCTGCAGCCAAACGCTCTGCCTCGGGCCGGCTGGCATCTTAGCGCCAACTACCGTCTTCAGTCTCCCGGCAACCGGCGCGGACGTTCGCGCGCGTGGCCGCTTGGCAGCCAAAATAACTCCAGCAGTACGCCGAACAAAAAGCACGCAGGTAATTAGCGTCAGTCCCAACCCTCCGCGTCAGGGACAAATCAACCCTGGATTCGGAACGAGCGTCACGGGCAGAAACGCGTGGGACTCCGACGCCACAAATAATCACCATGCAAACTATGCAAAGTTAAAATGCAAAAAACGTGTTTCACACAAACAAGCGGGCCTGTTCGGCAAGTTATTTTTAAATATTACGAATCGTAACGAGCCTTCGCCTTGCAACAGACAACTTTCTGCCTGTGCACATCAGACGAACAGAACAACGATACCTCCCAGTGCGCTGCACACAAAAACCCTTTCTCAGCAAACTATTTTTAGGTGGGGGCCTCAGAGGGTGGTGCTTTCAGGAGATTAAAGAGTTCAGGAAGCCCCTCCTTTGACAAAAAACAAAAAAAAGAGAAAAGCAAACTGTAGTGCTACTTAACAGTCTCAGGTAGGTGTGTCAGCCAATCTTTACACAGCTCCCCCTCCACGCCCTCTTTGGCAAGCGCTCCGCCTGGGAGTGCCCCGATAGCAGTGACAAAAAAAACCTCGCATTACCCAGAATGCACCGGGAGTTCCGAGGTAGGGAAAGCGGGCTCCCGTTACCCAGAAACCACTGAAACCTCTGGGATGAACTGCAGGCCATGTGAATGACAGTAAGGGAAACTCCTTACCCTCCCGTGACTACCAGCACTCACACCCTCCACCCTTCTACACCCCTCACTGTTAATCTATAACAGGGCTCCACAGCCCTGGCCCTTAGAAAGCCCAGCGTCCGCTCTATAACACAGCCCTGGCCCTTAGAAAGCCCAGCGTCCGCTCATTTCCACTGCTGCTCTGCACTGAGCTCAGTTTAAGGCATTCATGTAGATTATTAATCCACCTCGCCTGGCTCTTCAGTGGAACTCAGCCACTGATTTTAGGGTGAAAACTGTAACTAGCATAACTGTAATTAGCCTGTAGCTCTCCAGGGACAAGGCTGATTACTCCTCATCTTTACAACATAGGCCCAGGTCATCCGCTTTGCACTGCAGAATTTATATACAGTACTTTGTTCTGTTTTCTTGCAGCTGCGTAACTGATGGGATTCTTTTAGGCTGGGTTAGGCTGGGTTAGCCAATCACGTCGCCTGTACGGGAACAGGCCAGCGATACATCAAATGGAAGCACATCCAGCTTGATCCGCCAGACCAATCGGTGCTCTGTCACTTCGGCTCTTCAAACATCAGGACAAAAACGGGACGAGGAAATGGCAGAGGGGGCCGGGGAGCGGCGGTCCCGCGCTGACCGTCCCGTGGTGACTGACGAGCGGCGGAATTAGCACCGCGACCGAAGCGCAGCGGCCTGACTGCACGTCGGCGGCGAGCCAATCAGGAGCCAGACGGCCGGGTAATAGCTGCGCTCAGCGAGCAGCGCCTGGGTGGATGACTGACACGCTGACTGACGCGCTGACTGACGCGCTGACTGACACGCTGACTGACGCGCTGACTGACACGCTGACTGACACGCTGACTGACGCGCTGACTGACGCGCTGACTGACGCGCTGACTGACACGCTGACTGACACGCTGACTGACACGCTGACTGACGCGCTGACTGACGCGCTGACTGACGCGCTGACTGACACGCTGACTGACGTGCTGACTGACACGCTGACTGACACACTGACTGACGTGCTGACTGACGCTGGGCCCTGCAGGTATCAATCAGCCCAGCCCTGGTCTGACCCGCCCGCCATGACAGGATTCTGGAGTGATGATATACACCCCCCCACCCGCCCCCTCTCTCTGCCTCTCCTTCTGTTGCTCACTGTCACGCTCTCCTTCTCTCATTCTCATCCCATCATGCTCTTTCACTCTCTCATTCTCTTACTCGAAGGTTCTCATTCTCATGTTGTTTCCTGAAGTCTCCCTAGCCCTCTCTAGCCCCCCCCCCCGCTGTCCGCTGTCTCAGACGCACTGGCTCTGTTCCACCCCCCCCCCCCCCCACTGACGTCAGGCAGCAGCCTGCTGCTCCTCACCACCTGAATTACAATCACCCTGCCCCCCCCCCCCCCCCCCCAAGCCCATGACGCACTGCACACGGCAGCCCATTCATCTGAGTTCTCGTTTCAGACCGCAGAAGCACAAAGAGCACAGCCTTCCCCTGGACCGTGAGAGGGGGGGGGGCGGGCAGCAGAGTGGACTCGCGGCCTGCAAGAAGAAGGAGGGGGGAGGGGGGGCATCCTTGGCTGGCCAGCCCGGCATCAATAGTTAAACATAAGCTAAATGCTAATAGGCAGGATAACGGACAATCTATCAGAGCAAATAATTAGGTTAGGCAGATATTGTTATTATAGCCTGAGGTTTTAAACCAGCTGGTCAACAGTCCAAGAAAATGAGCACACATCAATATGCAGGTCAGAAGAGCTGATACAGTACGTCTCAGGTTCCTGGCTGCGTCACGAGCCTGAACCAGGAGAGAGGACACAGCTCCTACACTGGCTGGAGCCGCCATTCCACTCCCCAAACAGGTTGACTCATTTCTGAGTGCGCAGACTCCAGTATGAGACCGCAAAGACGGCCTTATGCAAACAAACTGCAGGCAGCACATTCGGCTTACAGGAAAACAGCAGACCGCTAAGAAATATGGTCAGGGCTAGAGCCACAGCCGACAATTAGCATGGCGGGAATACGGTCTTCCAAACCATTAGCGCGATTCGCGTTTTTAATTCACAAAGATACCATGTTTTCAGTCATGGTGCTAGGCTAATGCTACCCTGCTTAAACGGGAATCTACCCACAGGCATCCCCAACACCGTGTCAGTCTGTTTCATCTTGATCACATACTAACAAAGTGTGCTTCAGTTAACCATATTAGGCTATATAGCAGTGGTTCTCAAACTTAGTCCTAGGGGGCCCTCTGTGTATGCTGGTTTTCATTCCAACCACAATTGCAATCCCAGAATTTTAACAAGCCATTTCTTTTTTTACTTAATTACGCTTTTCAATTTTGAAGGACTATTTACCCTCTTAAGCCACATTATGTCAGAAATACCTATGAATGTCATGAAGAATAAGTCCAATATTGTAAACAATTACCAAAAAAGAGGCAAAAATGTTATAACTCATCAATGAAAGGCTGAGGTCAATCAACAGGCTCCTAATTGGTGAAACTTTAGACACACAGCCACTAAAAGGAAGGATTAAAAGACACAGCTAGTGATATCAAGCATAACCTGAGTTCTTTTAATAAGATTAAGGGAAAAACTATTAAAGGAAAACACAATTCAAAGGAAGCCCATATTCATTTCAGCAGACTGTGATTAACCAATAACACAATGCAGAATTCAGAAAGCCGCTCACCTATCAGGGTAATCCTTCGAGCACAAGCACAATGACCCAATCTTGTCCCCCCCTCAGCACGACTGATTAACAGTTTCTTAAACCGGAGCTCAAGAGATACGCTAAAACACATTTTGCTAGCTGGGAACATTCAGGCTAATGGATTCATTTTAGCCGTTACACTTCTCCTGGTTTAAGAGAAGGCACAGACAGGCACAAGAAGCCTCAGTAAACCACAGCTTTAGTCCCTAACAGCCACACAGCACCCTTTTCTCAAAGATCAGTGTGCCATTTGCAATGGCCTGTACTGACGGGTCAGTTGCACTGGTTAATCAGCACTGTCCCAGAGACAGAACAACAAGAAAGGGCAACACAATGCCATTCAATCACTGAAATCAGGGCTGCACCCTGACTAATCCTACAAGGAATTGTCTAGTATGCTCAGACAAAAATGCCAAGTTTTTTTTTGCATTTTCCCCATATCTGAGAAGACAATGGTTCGCCATATCTTAGGAGCTCACTTTGTGCATGTGATTAAAAACGAAAAAACATAACATTTATCGCTAAATTCTGAGCAGCATATTCGAACAAAGCACAGAATCTGACAACGAGCTTACCAGCTAGGGAGAGCTACAAAGGAGTTGTTGTTCAACATCTGTTTCAAAAACAAGGCCTGTGCATACAGATAAACCCCATTTATCAACGTACGCTGGTCTAATGTTCAACCACCAATGAACGACCAAAACAACTCTGGCTAATTACAAGAATTTAAATGTCCTCCTTTCAAAACAGTTGTGTAAACATCACTGATAACATCTGACACTGGGCCAAAACTCTGTAATCAACAATAAAGTACCATTGTGCATTTAACGCACAAGATAAAAGCCCTTCAGAGTTAAGTGGAAAAACAGTAGGGATAATGCAATCTGTCTTAAACCATTCCACAACTTTTTCAAACAAGCTACTAAGAGACAGTATCAAATCTCAACTACAAATAATTTTGATGTAAAAAAAAAAAAAAGCGGCTTACCAAATTACAGATATCAAACTACTGCCAAGTTTGCACTGACCAGCATGTTTTAAACTAGATTAAAATTCAACAAGAACCACTCCTAAGCTCAAGTATTATTTCCAAATGTCTTCTTTTGTTTTCTGAATGCAAAATACAGGCTAGTTTCAAAAAGGATGATTTTGACCTTGTGAAAATTTACACTACAATTCACATTTTTTAATTTAAATTAAGGAAAAAATGTATTTGTCCCCATCTACAGACAGCAACCCAAATGCCCCCAGCATGATATGCGCAATATCCTGCACAAAATATTAGCGCCAAAAATAATCCAGATTTATAATAATTACTTCTGACAGTGCAGGCGGGAAGAACTCCACTCCTGTTTAATATGGACGTCAGCATTCATGGTCTTGGCCATTTATCAATACCTCTGCACTTTCAATATCCATTGTGTATGCATGTGCACGCGTCCTCTGTCAGTCAAGCAACCGAGTACACCAGTACGATGTTCCTACCTTTAAACTTGATCAGGGAAGGAAATGCGTGCAGAAATGTCCATGATTCTGTTTCTTCAAGCACCTGCGTGACGCCGCAGAGTCACTGCTTGTGAAAGGCACAAGGTGGTGGCGACATGCTTTCCGGAAAGTGCATTACATTGGCAAATCAGAAGACCGGTTCCGCTGAGCGTGACAGAATTTTAAAAAGGTACAGTTTACAACTTGAAAATGAATCGAGCTGGACTGTACTGGATTGGATTACTACCAAAACAACATTCGCAATTCCCTATAGATTAAGCAAATGTGGTCGTTTTTTCCTTTAATGGAAACACTGTGAGAACCGCTCACATCACGCTTAGCTAGTGACCCTGTAGATGATTCCTAAAGCCTACCCACCACCCCACTGCAGGCGGTCAGCTGCTTCCACACGGTTAAAAAACAAATAACATGGCGGTGACCTTCGAACTCACAAAGCGTTCTGATTGGCGGACGTTGATTTTAGGTACATTTAGGAAATAAAGGCAGGAAAGCGATTCGGAGAAGTAAGTGAGGATCTGTGATGATGTAGGCCTAATCAGCAGAAAAATTAAGGAGAAGAAGGAGAATAAAAAGGAGGAGGAGGAAGAATAATTACTAATTAAACTGAAGTTGGGACTTTATTCTGGACCACATTACACTGTATTTCTTTTTTTTTTTTACGTGAAGTCAGATGTTACAGAAGTTAATGTAGCCTAAATAAGGGCCAAGTGTGTGGTCAGTGGTTACATTTATGAAAGTCCCTGTTCTAAACTCTCAGTTCTCTATAAGCACGGGGCATTCCCCTTACCCACTTCCCAAATGCCTTAAAAAAAACATTTCTTCATCTGTTGAAAAAGACAATCATTCCACTTTCAAAGTGAACACCAGTAGGAGCCACTAAATAGTGTTTTGGCAACAGTATTTTCAAATGACAAGTAATGGCTCATGAGAATGAATTATTAATTTAAACATGATACACAAACATAAACCATTAAGTGCACTTAAGTCACATTTCTTAATTTGCACTAATTTCAGCACTTAATATCAACATGCTGAAAGTCCCCCTGGGTAAGAACAAGAGACAAATTAATTAATTACTGAAATATTTCTAAAATTTAAAAATAAATGAATGAAGCTACATTCTCACTGTGTCAGGCCTGTACTGTAAAAACAGACTGGATTTGAATTGAGGCACCACTTGTAGCAGCCTTGAAGAGAAAAGCCAAGGTGTCCAATTGTGGGCTGCTGGACTTCAGCTGGTTCCCAAAAATCAATAAATTCAATCTTTCAGAAAGGTTACCGTTCCATCCCAGCAGCACAGGAGGGTATCCACATTCAGTGAAACGCGACTGCTGTTTTTTTCCACACCAGCTCAAAGGGGAGCGAATGTCACTTGTTGGCTTTGCATAAGCAAACGGTTTCAGTTAAGAGCCGGAGGGTGAGGCGGGGCGTACGGTCACAATGCTGTCTGAATACTGACCTACCAACAAATGACTATGAGGAAATGCTTGGTTTTCAGGACAAACAAAGATGCAGAAGATGTTGAAAACACACAAAGTCCTCACTGGGATACTACTTTGGCCAGACGATACCAGGAACAAATGCACCAGATGTTAGGGTTCTGCCAAACCCTGTAACGAGTGGACCCACAGCTTGCTTAGGAGCACCCAGTCAGTCAGACCTCTTTCGTGGGCCAGATCAAATCACAGCGCAATGAGAATGGGTCTTTAACCAAAGGCCATGTACAAGGGCCCAACACTTGGGGAGTTTTGCATTAGCAGAAGGGTTCATTAAAGGCCAGGAGGGTGTGGTGAGGTTATGCGACTGCACCGGCACGCTGTGCAAACAACAACGTGGAAATACTAGTTTCTGGGTCAAAAATGCCTTTAACCACAAGCGAAAAACCACAAATTGCTTGTTGATTATGTCGTCATTCCAACATTTCTCAAAACTGAGCCCTCACTCTCCCTGCCCCACACAATTCTGTCCCACACATACACAAATATGTTAGGCCACAAAAAGGAGTCGCAGACTTATTTCAGAACTGTCATATGCATAATATGCTGTCAGTAATCAAAATCGAAATTGTATAATTTATTCCTATTGCAAATGTAAAACCCTACATCATGCTTTTATATTACTGAAATATGGCTTACCTGAATAATCTATATCTAGTGTGCCGATCAAACAATCCAACCCTTTTCTTCCGTATAACGCGTAGAAGGCAGGTTAGAAATTAATGACACTAGGGCAAAAAAATACGCATTAATTTTACAGACTTGCGAACAATAAGAAGCTAGTTCAAAATCATATACTGTGGCCGCTATTAAAATTAAGCTTAACATTAAGATGAATTGCGTTGGTTGCCATGCCAATCCGTAGCTACAGTTTGCTATCCTGGATGTTTGCTGTCCCGGCTTCCGTGAATCTATCCCGGTATTAATGACATATGGTACATGGAGAGTGCCACCAAGCTGTGTCCATGTACCATATGTCTATAATACCGGGATAGGTGTACTACAGGTGCCGTTACACCTGCGCAGTTAACGAGGAAACGTTAGCTTTTTTTAAAGAGAGATCCATGACTGTGTAACAGTAACGCCGTTGCTGTGCAGTCACCCATCTCAATGACCGATCACTGATACAGTACGCTGCGGAGTTGCGATATTGATAACATTTTTGTGATATCGACAGCCCAAGTTAAACTTTAGCTGGCAAACGTTAGCTATACGCTTTCTACGTGTCTCCAGTTATACTTAGCCGCTGTCACAGCGCACCTATGTGGAAAGCTAACTACTGTATCTACCTAGGTGACTAACGTTATCCAAACTGGTGCGTAGTCCCCATCGTTTATGATGATTTTCACGTTTACAGCTACAGCGACCTGATACATAAATAGGTATTTTTATATCGTAGACGTATAGATAATTTCCCCTTGCTATCTAGGTAGCTTGCTAGCTTTCGAACGTGGCATATGCTACCATGCTAGCATACTAGCTCTTTTTCCCAAACGACAATGCCTGATATCAACGCTACAATAAAATACCGGCTAAAAGTCAACGCTGACACACAAATCAACAGTTAGCTAGCTACCTGCCCACCTAGAAAATTACATTATAAGATAACATCAGCTAGCTAAATAGCGAGGTATAGGGGTAAAAACAGCAAGTAACGGCACAGAATAACTGGATAGCCGGCATGATAGCGATACCTTGCGATTTTGTTGTCTCTCCACATAGGTTTTGCAACGCTACAGTCGGTGCTTTTAAAATCCCAGTTCTTAAAAAACAAACCACGGCTAATACAGAAAAGACAAGCAGGATAACTGTATAGCTATTATCATTAGCAATATTCAATCTCCGGTTTGCTCCCGTCCTGTTTTGCGTCACACACCTGCTAAGGGACGTGCTGTTTATATTGTATTCCTGCGCTGTTCTCAATGGGACTTTTCCAGTGTTTTCCCAGTGCGGAAGCAGTTCCGGCTCCCGGAACCGCCTGCCTTTTTACCACATTCTCTAAAATAGAACTTCAATATCCTTCCGCCAAACGCATATCCAGTCACACTGAAACAGGACAGAATATCTGTGTCTAATGTTTCATACAGCTACGTGCTATGTTTCTTGCTTTTGCACAGAATAAATCAGTGTGCCAGCTTCATACATTTCCGTGATCTGTTTCAATGCATATCTTTTTTGCAACTGTTTTTGTTACAAACTTGTTTTAGAAAGTTTTACATAGCTGTGTAGAAGACACCAGTCAGATTTTTTACATTTTAAATTATTGATATTACATTGTATTTTTGATGCCTAGTTCTACACTACAGTGTTCAGCATGGATTTGGGAGGACATGGACAAGCCTCTCTCTGGGGACTCCCAGTCAGATCCAGGTATTTGGTGTGTTCCATCTCAAGCACATCTGATCAAAGGCTTGATTATGCCTTGCGTACATTAAACAACTTTCAAAATCCTAACAGAATCCTAACAACTGGGAACATCTCACATTTAATGACCACCTCTCATACAAATCGCTGGTATTTTCATTCAAGGAACACCCACATAATCACGGGCTATGGTCACACGGGGTCACACACTACATGAGCCATGCTCAAAGATGTGTGATAAGATCAAATCAGTTGATATACTCGTAAGAGTCGCAGACTAGTTTAAGACTGAATCGGGAGAGCTGTAACTGAGTCTCCCATCGTCTAACATTAAACAACGACCAGAGAGAGGTGTGTGCCAAACTTATGCAAAGACTGGGGATTTTCAGTGGATTTTCTTAAGATCTTGTAAACTGCCAAATTTTCATTAACAATCCTGTAGTGTACACTAGGCATTAGTTGCATAAGGTGTGCTTGAGGTGGAACACATCACATACCTGGATCCGGCTGGAGGGGTTTGGAAACCACTGGTCAAGAGAAAATAAAGATGCAGACAGAAATAAACTGTGGGATTAAAGGAGGAAATGTGTGACAGCACAGGCATCTACTTCACAAAAACAAGTGCTACAAAATGTTGGCATATTTCACAATAAAGGGATGGATATGGAGACTGTGAGGAGCTCTATGTGTCCAAATAGAACTCAAATAGCTTTCATTGCATTTCTGTTGATGTAATTAAAGGTCCAGGCAAATGAATCCAAATTGCAGTTATATTCCCCAGAAGTGACAATTGATTGTCTTCTAAATATTTATTTCAAGTTTTTAACCCAATTATAGGCATTAAATTGTAATAGACACTATTAGATTATGGTGACCTATTCAGCAGACAAGGATAGGGTGGGTGTGTCTTCCGCGCTCATTAACAGTCATATCTGTATGACACATCATGTGCAAGCCATTCCTCATTGCTAGCAAGATTAGAGCCAGTAAGTGCAGTAACCTTACATGACTTTATGACAAAATGAAAGAAAGCAACATAAACTAGGCTTTACCATCGTATAGTTAACCAAGGAAGCTAGTTTCAGCACAGGCTTTTATACTTTTATTTATTTATTTATTTACTTACTTATTTTGAAAGAATTATTTAAAAATATTTCTTAGTCATTTATGAATGCAGAAAAGTATTAAAACAACACATCAGCAAAGAATTCAGTTTCCTGGACCTTTAATGTGAGCAATTAATTCATACCCATTCATGACCATTGGAAACCTGTCAAAGAGCACTATCCCTAATTTCATCAGTCAAAATCTAAGTGCATCATTGCTCACTGTCTTTGTGAAAGAGTTCAAATACATTTCAACACATTCTAGGTTGTGCAGTGGTCTGATGAGCTATCATCTCAATGACATGAAGGGATATAAAGAAGCATCAGCAGAACACAACGTGCTAAAATAGGAGAAAAACGAACAAACGGATGGACAGGAGGTGAGATAAACATCCCTTTGCAACTTCAGAGACATGAAGTCAGAGCTCCGGTCACATGACTCCTAGTGGGACTCGTCATGACACCCACGCCTCAAGAAGCTCAACATTGTATCGCAATTATCATATTCAACAGCAGGTGTCGCTACTGCGCATGTGCTGCGCAGTGTTACAGAGGAAATTGCTGTTCATCTGCATCTCGTGATATCGCAAATAATAATAATAATAATAATAATAATTTCATGATTTAATTTACTTTTTGGTCACATATTGCTTTGCTCCTCTTCAAAGCAAACCTCTTACTCTTTATCCATATGTTCAGATTTATCTGATACCGTGTCCAGGTTGAGAGAGAGAGAGAGAGAGAGAGAGATAAAAAAATACTGCTTGAATTGTGTGTGTGTGTGTGTGTGTGTGTGGGTGTGTGCATGCAGTAGGGAAAGATAGAAAGGCAGATTCACTGCATGGTGCGTACTTCCAAGAGTTTGTCTCAGTTTGATATCAACATTAATTTCAACTGGATCAATATGGCAGCAGATAGCATAGGAAGTAGAGAAGACTAAAAAGAACAGAAATCCAGGCAGCTGTGAGGCAGGGGGTGTAAGCTCACAACAGCCAGATCACTGGGTTCAATCTGGAGGCCAAGACTGCATCAGTATTTACCTCAGATGAAAAGAATGTTCTGGTGAAAAACAATATAGCTGATATATATCTGGAACAGTGACCTCATAAGAACTGAATATTTACCCCTCACATCAATAGTGAGATGTGGACCATTACAGCAGGGAACAATTTTTTACTGGCAGTGTGGTGATGATGATGATGATGATGACGATGATGATGATAGCTGATAACTCCAGTTATTAAGAATGATATCAGCTATTTTGATAGAACATAAATGAACATAAATGAATTAGGAACAAAAGGGAACCTTGAAAAGATGGCAGATATGTACTGTAAATTTTTAATGATTGGATGATGTGTGTGTAGTCCTGTTTTTTAAGGTTTTTTAACCTTAGGATATCATTTACAAAGGACTTTGTCATGGATTTATTAATAACTTATGAACATTTATAATTCACATATAAATCATTTATACATATCTGAGGGGAATTTTGTATAACTTATTTATGAAATAGATTTAGCAACCTATATAATTTCAAGGGGGTTTATGTGATAACTGATATGTTGATAAATTATGATATATTCTGATAAATAGACTATTAATACAAACATCCACTCTTCACTGTTTGGCCAAATATTTTTCCTGAATGTAGTAATCAAGGCAGATTATGAAATTGAATGTTTTCTAGAATGTGGAGAATCTGCCCATTTCTCATTTTTTATCATCCCAGTAGCTGGTTCACTGCATTAGTGTATGTCTTCTGGAATAACACAGCTTCCTGCAGGCAACCCAGGCCCCTCATTACCCATGCCTCTCGCTGTCTGTGCCCCTCAATACCTGTGCCCCTCTGGTTTCTGCTGGCTACCTGTGCCCCTCACTACCCGTGCCTCTCACTGCCTGTGCCCCTCATTACCCGGGCCCCTTAATACCTGTGCCCCTCTATACCTGTGTCCTCAATACCTGTGCCCCTCATTCCCAATACCCCTCGCTGCCTGTGCCTAGGGCCAGTACTGGGCATAGTCAATATAAACAATATCCTAAGACAGAAATAAAAAGAGCACTGCTTTCATGATAGTGTGCCCCTTCCCCATTCTGCAACTGCAACCCCCTTACCCCAACACATCCAAATCCCATAGCATTTCAATTATTAAAGGATGTAAGAACATGAGGCACAAAATAGGCTGAAGATCACAGATATGCAGCCTGCTGTTTTCAGTGCCACATGCAGATCACACATATGCCTTGATTTCAGTGCCATTTGAGCACAGCCAAATGTAACAGCAGCCCAAGCAGAGGAGGGATGAGGGGGGGGGGGGGGAGAGAAGAGCCAAACCTTCTGTTTAAGTATGAAAAGGGCACCGAATACTACGGTCAGGGATTAAACCGGTGAAATGGTGCTGTGGCTGTGTGAGGTTGCCGCTGCTAGCTTCTGAGCTGCACACACGCAGCGTGCGGAGTCTCCCACCGCTAACTCCCGCCACTGTGAGGTCGATGGGCTGTTGGATTATTTAACAGGTGAGCCGCACGCGCGCCGCTGGATCCGCGCGGCTACCCGCAGCGCGAGAGGACACAGCGCGCCGACCCGCTTCGCCAAAGCGCCAATAAGCCCCGGAGCCCCCTCCCGGACGGAGGAAGCTAATCGTGACCCCGTGACGAGGAGGGGCGCCCGCCCGCTGCGGCTGTCGATTACAGGCCTTGTGTGAGGGAACGCCGGGCGTGCCCTAACTGACCCGATTTCCTGATCCCCTGCATTTCACAATTCATAAGCTAAGGCCTGTAAGCAAGCACACACACACACACACACACACACACACACACACACACACACTCTCTCTCACACACATGCACAGACATGCACACACATACACAGGTCTTTGATAGCCGAGGCTTGGGCCTGCTATCCCTTGGATGCAGTCCTGGGTGACGTCAGAGGAGGAAACTCATGCAGCTAGCACAAGCGTCTCACTTTGATGCCCCTCTGCGCAGCAATAGATCATGCCCCTGAGCTTTGAGCTGGGGGCTAAAGAAATAACACCCTGGTGATGGAATAGGCAGCCTTAATATTGATGAGTTGTGAGTCAGCAGGCCTTTTCAAACTAGAAAGGGGGAGGAAAATCACAACTCCATCAGTCTCCCGGCAAATCCAGCTCTCTGATGTGGTGTAGTTGCCCCACCATGCAGCAGGTGGCACTGTTGTGCACAATCACAAGCCCGTGTGTGTGTGTGGCTGGGCGCGTGTGGCTGGGCGCGTGTGTCAGAGTGTCAAAAATCTACAAGAAGCAAACTCATCTTCATGAGTCTGTGCAAGGATGCAGAGTGATATCAGGTTTGACGAATTGCTGTTAGTCTTGACTTCGGCTGTGGAAAATATCTAAGCGATGACAATATACAGTATGCGGAATAGATGCTCAACTCAGAAGTAGTTCTAGGATGCATTTATGGTGCTAAATAGAAGCAAGCATTACATTTCTAACACGGGCAACCCATAAGGCAACACACACACTTTATGTTCACTTTTCTGCATTGTAAAACTGCTCAGGGTCTTCAAATATTTAAAGGTACTGCAATAATTTCCGTCTCTCTCTCTCTCTCTCTCTCTACTACTCTTTTCCATTCTCCCTTCCTCTTCCAACTCTAATCGCTTTCTTATCTGGCTTCTCTCTCATCTCACTGGAGTGTCCATGTTGTTTGTCTCTAATCTAGGTTACAGTACATTTTATGGTCCATGTTTCTCGTCCTAGGGCTTGTTATGGATCCGAACCTGTACTTTGGTTCTCGCTTAGCATGGTTTACTTGCACTCATGCTTTAGTGATGCTGCATCCTTACCTGCTGGTCTGGAGAATGCTGTTAGTCAGGCCTGGTACTACTGTCCATATTAATCAGGTGAATGCACTAATGTTTGTACTATGGAAGAAGTCACTCTGGATAAGAGTTTCTGTTAATGTAATGTGATGAAACGTAATGTAATGGTTCACTCATTAACCATTACATCTGGATTTAGGATGCCAGGATGCAAAGCGGGCATGGACACTTCCGCACACGGCTGAGTACTGAACGACCAACGCCACAGCAGAGCTCTAGAATGTTCCGCGCACTCTGTGGTTGGGTTACGATGGCGACAAATCCAGGGGCTGAAGCGATTATGTCTGAAAATCTTCTTGGAAACAGCATAGGCTGTGTTCTATTCGACAGGAAAAAACAGAATACGACCCAAACATCACGGAATTACATCCCTAAAGCCATCAAAAGATTATTGAACACGCTGTAACACGCAAAAAGAGGAAGTGATTTTTTTATAGCCTTTGTCTTCTATTAATTTGCCTTGCAGAGTTAGACGGTACATCGCCCAAGTGCATCTGTAACATTTATACTACCTTCAGCCGCAAGAACACTGGGCCAAAAACCTAGCAGCTCTATCATAACCTGATACACTTTGTGTCGCTTGCATGGGTGAAACTACTTAACCTTCCAAATGTACAGCTAACAAATATAAAACATCTCTAATAATACCCTTTAAATCAATACATTACATTACATTCGATTATATTATATTTATTTGGCGGACGCTTTTATCCACAGCGATGTACAAAAGTGATACCATTTATTATGATCCAATGAGCTTGCAAATCCATGTGCAATAAGCATTCGGTTACACATGGCTTTCATATGTCCATTATAGTAAAGTAATTAGCTGTATTGTGTATTGTTCGTGTGAATTATCTGGTTTGATGGACTGCCCTTGTGTACATTTATTACATGGTTTTAATGAATAGAAACCAAGAACCTGATTTACAGCCACATCTTGGCACTACATCATTATCAGTAAGGTCATCTTTAGACTTATACTGAAATTGGATTAAAATGCCCATGAAGTAGTTTAACATACAATAATATTGCACGCGCTAGAGTGAAAGAAATGAAGCAGACCCCAGTAGCTCTTTCAGAGAAAGGCTCTTCAACATAGGAAGCATCTTCAAACCGGAGTCTTAAGGCAAGCTTAGAGCAGAAGAGAGGGAATTTTCCACAAATTAATCCGTTATTTATGTGAAGTGCCTCGCAAGTTCTAAAGGTTTTGCTGAGAGCGCAGCCGCGAACGGGAGCCATCCCTGGCGGATCTGGGACGCCTTCGCTCGTAGCTTTTAACGGCTACACCGCACCCGGGCCTCTTCCCCCGGAGCCACTGCAGCACCACCCTGCCACCGGCGGCCTTCCACGTCAACTTTCCCTCCTGTCTGGAGTCGCAGCAGGGATATGATCGAGCGCCGCACACTGCCATTAGGGTTATTGTCACGGGGCTGGTATTGACCGAGGTAAGCTTTAACCACAGTGCAGTAAATCAGGAGCTGCCTCTCTTTCTCGCTCTCTCTCTCTCTCACTCTCTCTCTCTCTCTCTCTCTCTCTCTCTCTGGCAGAATCTCTCCTCTCATCTTTTCCTTACTCTCATGTTTAATCAGTCCCTCTGCCTGCCTTCTGCAGAAGGACCCTGAATTATTGATCGGCGGGGGGCTGGATGAAAGGCATGGAGAGATCGAGAGAGCGAGAGAAAGCAAGAGAGAGAGAGAGAGAGAAGTGTGTGGTATGAGAGAGAGAGCAAGACGGTAGCAACAGAACAGAAGGAGAAAAAGAGAGGGAACAACCAAAAACAGGAGGCCAACAAAACACACCTTAGAAAGGAGACCAGAGGGAAAGGCCCCAGTACCAGTGGCAGACAGCTCTCCTTCACTCCAGTGCTCGCAGTGGGAATCAAGTATATCAGTCCTATTAGATTAGCTCTGAAATGGGTTCAGTGATGGAGCCACTGGGGGGGGGGAGTCTTTATCTCTGCACCCCAAACCTGTGCATCTCAGAAAACAGCTGCCAACAAAGTTCATAACTTTCATCATCCCACCAACAGAGAGCCCCCCCCACCCATCCCACACTTCCAATGCAAACAAGAAAGGGAAATTTCAACTCTAACAATAATACAATACAAAAAAAAAAAAAACTGGGAATCATAAAATGTAGAAAAACAATGCAATCACGCTGATTAATATACATTTTCACAGTAACAGGAGCCTGTCCTGGAATTGACAAATTCTCTTACCACACAGAACATACTGACAACAAATATTGCTTTTGGCACTATCTTCCTAGCAATTATCTGTATGCTGCATAAACCAAAAAAAAAAAGAAAACATTTTCTAAAGATGTTAACCTTTCCAAATAAACATCTATTGCAAAGATGATTCCCTGCAGTGACACTGCAGAAACTAGGCGATTTGGATTTCAGAAACATTAATTGCTTCTTGAAAAACAGAGAAGGCAGCTGATTATTTTTTCTTTAATTTTTTTAATTTTTGCTTTTAATTTTCAAAACACTTTTCAGACCAAACAAGGCTTTCAAATGTGAACTTCTTAATTAGGTATACACATTTCCTTTAATGTTTTTTTTTTTCTTTCATCTTCAGCCATCAGCCTGGCTCAATTGGATGAAAGCAGTGATGGAATAAGTTTTTCATAGCTAAAGGGACTACTGAAGTGCACCTTTATTTCAATCTTAAATTAAATCATTCACAGCTAAAGACAAAGCAGCGCAGAAATTAGTGACACCTCCAGGTGAACAGTTCAAACAAGCCCAATTCATCCAGCTATTTGGGAGAAATGAATGCTTGCTAGCAAGATAATGCCTTTATTTTCAAATATGAGGTCTGTGTAATGCAGTCTACCTGTCTGTCATTTTCTTGTAATTAGCTGACACGTTATTAAAGACCTGTAGCAGACCGCTCTGCATAAATCTGCATAATATCAGCAAATAATGTTGACACAATTATTATTTTTTATTATTGGCGTGATTTTTTTATTTATTTATTTGACTTCCCTGTCACACATCAGAGATGTCTGATTAGATGTTTGAGTCTAATTACGGTGAGCTAACGAGCCTATGTTTACCGCCATTTGATATGCAGTCCGCCATCAATGCCCGTGTGCAAGTCAGAGACACGCACAAAGCGTGACTGTGAGTGAAGTATATTTCACACATTCGGTTACAACAGGGGCATTTGTTTGCGAGTCAAAGAAAAGGTGAAATGTCATTAGAACCTGGGCCATTGATTGGTCTGCAACATCACCAGTGTTCCACATGTCAGCCTCAAGCAGAGCAGACATCCCTAAACACTTGTCCTGTGGTTCTCCAGGACTAAGAAGAGACACTTCAGAGAGTACAGTAAGATTTAAAAAAAAACAACCACAGACCATTGCCATTATGGTTTTTAGCCATTTGATTTACCAGAAGCAGTTATTACCAGACGCAGCTGAACTGTGAGATTTCCATAAGCTACAGCCTCGTATTTGTAGCCACCCGCAGCGCCACATAAGACGAAAACAGATACTTCCGCCATGACAGACAGCTGATTTAAGAGCAGCTAACCCTCCTCTGGATCCTGCCCAAACCATTTTACTTTGTGTATGGATACCCATCTGGGATCAGTGCTTATTTACAGCACTGGGATGCCCAGTTAAGGGTCACCATTTGCAGCAGTGACAGGACTCTCCAGACGCATTCCAGAACATTCGCGAAGTTCGCAACATACTTATGAATTGTGAACATCCTTTTTTTAAAAAGACAAACAAAAACTTTCACCCT
Source organism: Anguilla rostrata (assembly GCF_018555375.3). NCBI lineage: Eukaryota > Metazoa > Chordata > Actinopteri > Anguilliformes > Anguillidae > Anguilla > Anguilla rostrata. Next base: position 20,093,566 of record NC_057949.1, read on the forward strand.
CATTCAGATTCTGTACATGGGGGAAAAAATGGTCACAGATCTCAAGGTCCTTTCCTTGTCTGCATACCGGCCTTCGGAGGTGTTAATATGATTTAACAGCCCAGAAGTCATTTATTTGCGGCAGCCCTCAATTTGTTGTGCCTGAGCTGCTCCAGCAAGCTTTTCATTGACAGATACACCTTTTTCATCCTGCCTGTGTGCCAGCCAGTCTCGGTGTGTCTGTTAGCTTACTCATTTTTCACTTACCTTTCGTCTGAGCCTCTGAACCTTCAATTTGTATTTGTTTTTCCCATCTCATCTACCAACCAATGTCAAAGTCTCAAAGTCGCAGGGAGTTATCACTCAGCTAGAGAGATTTTTCTGCCATTCTGTAGTCTGTTAAATGCCAACGTGTGCACGTGTACACAACCATGTACACACACACACAACACATAGACACACACAGACACACTGACACATGGACCCACAGAGACATGCACACATACACACACACACACACACACACACAGCCAGTCACTGCGAATTTCATTTCACTCTCACAGCTGTCACTGGAAACAATTAAGATTCACACACTGGGAACAAAATGAAAGCTGGTCAGGCATCACATATTTTTCCAATCATCTGTGACCGAATCCTGCAGCCGAAACGTTTGAATATTCGTCTGAACAGCATCAATTCACACAGCGACACGTCAATGTTCAGGAAGTTCCTCTGGGGCTTTTCTGACTAATATTAATGAAAATTAGCCTTGGATTCCCTGTGCTCCATTAAAGAAGCTGGCTTAATGCCTGATACATCCAAACAAGCGCTTTTGCAATGTTGTTGTTTTTTTATTTTTATAAATACATTCTTAAATGCCCTCAAATTTCCCCTTGAGAGCTAACATAACTAAAAAGAAGTTCTACGCCAGTGTCCTTGTGCCTGGAAACTGAAGTGTGAAATAAATTTCATATTCGCATCTCCAGACGGAAACCATCCTGCAGATGTAATTAGAGTCTTGTTTTTCCCCACAAACCAACTGACCAAAACCAGTTGTTTTTCTTTCTTTCTTTCTTTTCTGTTTTTGGAAGAAAACCAGCAGCACATATTTAGCTTTTGAGGGTTTAGCTTAATGACCAAGCAAAAGAAAAAAGAGAGGGAAGTGTTGTTAATATTCCTTTTTATCCCTGACTTGAAATTAAAATCCCCAGCAGGGAGTAAGCCTTGAACATACAATTACAACGTGCATAGACTGTAGGGCATGCAACTCTATTGCTATTGCATGCAAAGCAATCTTTCAAATGAAATATTACCTGCACAGTGGTGTTAAATAATGAAGATAAAATGTAGTCATAATATATTTATATATAGAAATAATATCATTAACTCTTCTTTTTTCTGGTGGTCATTAAGAGGTATTTTCAAATAAAGAAAAATACACTCAACTTGCTTTTTTCTCACCTACAGAAGTGAGCATTTCCACAGACTGGGGGCACCCCAAAACAGGCATGTTAGCAAAACGTGAAAGGTGGCATCATGTCAAAATTTGGGTGTTTGGCTTGATGATACTCTCTGCTACAAGCCACACACTGAAAATCTCACCAAGCAGAATGTAGCACTGGGACTTTATTTCAGGAAACAGCAGGAACTTTTATATTTTGATGGCTTGAGCATGAGCACCACCATTTTTTTTCTTACACCCCGACCAGCTACTTCTGTCTCGTCGCCATGGCACAGACCCTTTCCGTTTCACAGTCTACAGTACAGCCAAAGTGTTTTTCCCAGCTGGGTGTGACACTTTATGCGGTTAGGTTAAATTGTTCCAAAGTGTTTGGGCGAGAGCACTTGTACTGTTGTTCTCAGAGACTGCTGCCAGTTTAGAGACTGAAGAAGAGCTGGACAATCCTCCATCCTGCATCCATCCAGGTTTCTGTGCACCACCACCTTTCCTATCTGATTGATTGGCATAGTCGAACACCACTCCCCCCAATACCCCCCACAGGCCCCTCCCCTCATTTTCACAGCCCAGAGAAGCGCAGGTAGGCCATGTGTTCTGTGGCGGATTTACGAGCACTGGGGGAGGTGAAAACCTTTCTTTTGATCACTTTGGTCTACAGTTTAAGACAAGCGTCCAGACTGTAATTCAGTGCCACAATTTCATAGCTCACCGCACATAGTGATTTATTGATATACCCTCCCTCAAGCCCCAGACGCTGAGATCTGAGCGGGTCAGTCGAGCCAAAGAGGCAAGACCTGTACACCGTATCTCCATCTCAGTGACTCATATTCTTTTTAGATAAAGGCAAAGCGGACGTGTTATAAGTGTCCTGTGATTGTTGCACCATAGCACAGTATGATAAAAATCATACGGAAGTGCTATGTTTCAATAAATACGTTTACAACTTGCATCTGTTGGTGTGACTCCATTATGCGCTACAACGCTGCGACTGCTGTTTGACCTGGGTCCACGGAAGGTGTACACACGTCTTCAGTGTACGCCTGTTACTGTGTACATGACTTACAGCATATCAAAGGCGAGTGCGTGTGCAAACACACGAGCGTCTGTAAAGCTACCTGCATGCCTCAAAGACCTGGGGTGTCTAGTGGAGAGATGGAGGGACGGGAGGACCTGAGCAGCGCTGTTGATTCTGATTCACCCGCCTTCCCCGCACCTCCAGGAGGATTTTGCACTGGGTTTCATTAGGAGGCATTTCAGCAGAGCCCGTCGGCATGCACTGGTGTAATCCTGTACACACACCCACTGTTCTCTGCCCATTATAGCCAGCACTCCTGATTATACCCCTGAGGGGTACGCACGTAGACAAGGTTCTTATTATGTGTAGCGTTTGTGTGTGTGTTTTCAACAGCTACAGCGCCTAGCATGTATTTATGTGTGCAAGAAAGAGAGAGAGAGAGAGAGAGAGAGAGAGAGAGAGGGAGAGAGAGAACAGGAGAGAAAGACAGAGAAAGAGAGAGACAGAGGAGGAGAGAAAAAGAGAGACAGAGCAGGAGAGGAATATAGAGAAAGAGAAAGACAGGAGGAGAGAAAAATAGAGACAGACATAGCAGGAAAGAAAGATAGCGAAAGAGAGATGTAGCAAGAGAAAGAGAGCAGGAAAGCAACAGAACAGGATAAAGAGAAATGCAGAGAGAGAGAGAGAGAGAGAGAGGAGGAGAGAAAAAGAGAGACAGAGCAGGAGAGGAATATAGAAAAAGAGAAAGACAGGAGAGCAGGAGTGCAGGCGAGACAGGGAGAGCAAATGTATTTGACTGTTGTTGAGAAATTGCAGTGCGCTGCAGACCCAAAATTGCCCACGTTATAGTCTGACATTGACACTATGGCCAGAGTCAGCAGATCCATCTCTCCTCTGATCAGTCCACCCTGCTAACTCACACGGCCTTAGCTGCTCTATACGTGCTCCATTTCTATTTTTCACCCGACCCAAAACCGCTCTTCTGGATCACCGCTGTCCAAAAGGAAATCTCGCACACCCCCTCGCCACCCATCCTGACGTCCACTGTCCTCTCCCCATCCATCTCCCGCCATTATAACTCAAAGAGCCGCGTCAGGACACACACAGACACACACCCCCGGCCCTGCAGCTAGCACAGCTAAGATGGCCGGGCGTGTCTCTTCCACCCCCACTACTCTTCCTCTTTCTCTCCCTCTCCGTTTCATTCTATTCACTTCCACTGAGTTTCATTATTTCTCTAGCTTGGTAGAGCCAATGGCACAGAACTTTAAAGGCCTGCATAGGCCTGCATAGTCTCCATAGGCTTGGACAAATTATCACTGGTTCTCATCACACACACACACAAAATATGCTGTTCATTATTTTTTCAGGACAAGCGGGGACCGCATGTCACAGAGAGTGTGTAAATGTCATTTATACTGAATTTTGTAAAGAAGACTTTGGGTTGAATTTTATGGATAATAATATGTTGAATTTTATCATTCTGAGATCATTCTCAATTCCAAACATCACTACATTAAAAATGAAATTTTAAACCCTGGAGGTTTTTTAATTAAGGAATTGCAATTTGCAGAACTGTTTTTTTTAATTATACTAATATTATTACTTTCCTATTTGAAAAATGAAAGAAACAGCAGTTAAATGCATCCCAGAATAAGAATCATTTTGGATAAAGCAGGTATGAATATACTGATGTATAAGCGGTATGGACCTGATAAGTCCAATGAGTTCAAGAAAAAACATCCCTTAAACCTCCTTGATAAGTCCAACCAAACACTTCCCTAGGGATTCATTCTCAAGGGCTTATTAACATGTTACAAAAAATGTTTCATTCATTTCTTGCTCCAGTTAGAGAAGAACATGGATTGTAATGTAAAGTAGAGGCAATTCCTTCAGAGAAGGGCCTGCAAGTCTATTGGACCTACTGTACAAGGCCTTATCAGACACAATTGGATTTTTTTAAAAGTTTAGCACACTATTCGCAAAAAGTAGAAAAAGACACAATTGGTCATGCGCAATGCAATTTTGAGAAATCACAATTATTCGAGTGGAGGCCATACATCATCTTAGCACCAAAGAAATGGCTACACAAACTGAAGGTGATGATGCACCATCTCATAAAGGAGAGAAGAAAGTAGTAGAAACAGTCCTGGCGGGTATTAAAACATTTCTCAGCCATGACAATGTTTTCCCCCTAAGCAACAAAAATGCCTTCATTTGATATAAAAGAAAAAATCCACAGAGACACTGTTTACTTTTTGTTGCAAAAAACGAAAGACCTTATCGGTTCCATTGCTGTATAGTAGCTAATTTATTATTTGGATTTATATGGTTCCGGTTGGAGATGTTGTAAATAAAAATAAAAAACAAGATGCCAACCTGCAAGAAAAATATATTCATCACAGAATCAGGATATAATAATAATAATAATAATAATAATAATAATAACAACAACAACAACAACACTTCTGATAAAATTGTCAGTCTTATGTTTTTGCTGTTTATGATTAATGCTCGGGTCTCAGGTCGCTGAACATTACAACAGGCTATTACCTATTCTAATCCAGTTTTACGGATGAATAACGTAAGCAAGACGTAAGGGACGGCAAGACAAAGCCACAGTTTAGAAATCACTTGCTCATCCCTTCTCACCCGGATCCCTGTGACATTATTGATGAATGCACGCCGCGCGGCAATCGGGACGAAAAGAAGGTGACCGTGAAAAAAATCGACTGGCACGACGGCGATGGAACTGAAGAACTAAACTAAGTTGCGCACAGATAAACGAGCAGTTTCTGCGTCGCTCCGCACCTCCGCGACGAGCCTCCTGACTGCCTGCTTTCTCCTTCGAGGCACTGTTCAGCAGTCACGGACAGAAGGGCATTTCTGATTTTTTTTAAAAACCGCATCAGTTAAACACTGCGACAGCGCCGTTATGCTGGATAGGTATTTTCCAAAGTACGGGATGCCATTAGCGAATAGAATGATACGGAGAGCTCCCATACAGAACAAACTCCTCAATTCCATCAAAATCACCATGGTCATCTTAAAACAAAGTGATATTCAATCAAATCTAACAGGTCAAAAACCTGGCTGAGCTGGCTCAAAAATTATTATTATTATTATTATTATTATTATTATTATTATTATTATTATTATTATTATTATTATTATTTTGTAATGTGTTCACGAGATAGCTTGGTTTCTGTTTTTTTTTTTTTTTAACATATATTACTTCAGTTTTATTGTATGTTTTTGACAGGACAGGACAAGATAGTTTTTATGGGCAAGAAAGGCAATTTTAGACACTTAGAAGTTTCTGATGACCCATTGGTTTTGTGGTGGCTGGTATGGGGTTACCTGGGGGTTTGTGGTGTAAAGCAATACACTTTCAGAAACTCCAAAGAAGTGACAGGGTCCGTATGTCTCCAGAGGAAGGTGTCTCTGCAGAGAAGGAATGAGACACAGTGAGAGTCACTGAATCATGGTGGCGTCACCTGCAGTCTGTCTGCCTCTGCAGTCTGATTGCAGGGAGAAGTGGTGGCTGGCGGCCCTGGTGGAGAGCGTTCGCTTGTCCGTGTCCTCCCAAATCCATGCTGGACTTAGGCATCAAAAACACAAGTGAATATTTCCAAGCTGAGAAACAAGAGAAGAAAAAAAAAACAGTGACATCTGGACACAGAGACAGACAACTGCAAGACAGTGAATGAATGTCTGAGAACTGCGTCCATTTTAAAAGAATACCCAGTGAATCGAAACGGTACTCATCCTTCTTACTATGTATGCATCTCCCGTGACAACAGAGGGGTATGTGTACTGGAGCAAATACTGAACGTCAGGCCTGTGTTTTATTGATAATGCAAGGACCTTTATCCCAGGTAATTATAATCATGAATCACCAGAGCAAGAAAGATGCATTACAGTATACTGTTACAGAAAAGAAACCACTGAACGACGCATTAACCATTCAGCATGCTTTGAGCAGTAGAAAATTGCATTTTGTATCAAATTATTTCGCAAATTTCCAAGAGACTTTGATATCAAGTAGTGTTTATGTGCAATAATATGGTTTAATATTACGCGGCCCTGTGTTAAACCCTAAGGATGTTGGGAGCAGTCTGGGTATTTGAGAGCCGCACAAACAGAGATTTAAGCAGTTAAGACATTTCAGCGTCGTAAACTTTATATGTACTTTTTTTCATTCGGTTTCACGGCGTTTTTGTCCCTCGCTCTCATACCAATTTCAGGGAGCAGGAGATGGCAGCGTGCAGTCGTGATTCCCTTTCAGAAACGTGCGCGCTGCTGCAGGCGCGAGTGGGCGTGACGTTTTCAGAGCTGTCCGGCTGCTGACTGAGCACCTACACGGCACCGCAACCCCGCTGGTAACCAATTACTGAAAATAAAAACAACAAGAAAACGGGGACAGGGTAAATAGCGTTTGTTGGGTGCAATAAGCAAGAACAGGCGCGTACGTCTCAGGCAAAGCAACGCGATGTTTGCGGAAAAATTGCAGCGCTCATTATGTCGTTTTTTTGGAGACCACACAAACGCAGGGATAAGCAGCAGGGGCAGACACCGAGGCCTTCTCTGCAAAACTAAAATGCAAGCTTCAATTTATTCTCTTTCCTCTATGTGAACAAAAAACGACAAGGAATATTTTTCTGTGTGTGGTGTGCGCATAATAGAGAGAGAGAGAGAGAGAGAGAGAGGGAGGCCCACTATAATGTAATCATAAAAATAAATATAAATAGCAAACTTTGTTGTTCTGATGTTGCACATCTGTTTCAGTGGAGCAATATTACAATAAGCAAGCTGCATTAAACTGTACTATCATTTACAAAACACGAGTGGTGATTATCTTGCCATGAATCGATTCTGTCTCCACAAACAGAATATTTAGGGCATGGAAATCTCTCTGTGACAGACAAAATGCAGTTAGAAGAGGTGCATTTTGGGTCAGGGTTAGATTGATTACATTTTAACCCTATTTTGCTGGCACTCTTATCTACAGCAACTTAAACTACTTCTTTTGAATACAATCCATTTATACAGCTGGACATTTACTGAAGCAATTCAGGTAAAATAACTTGCTCAAGGGTGCAAGTTATTATGATGCTATACTGCCATCTCTCCTTATAGGTAGGGTCTGAGCTATTATTCAAAGTATTGTGGGCAACCATTTGATTTGGCTTAACAACACACTTAATGTATATAGGCGATCTGACATTATAAAATTTGTTTAGGACTGACATAAAAGGCTGAAACTTTGATGCGGATTGTAACTTGTATCCATGGTGAGCATCAAGTGATTCTTCCTTTTAAAAGATCTTTTTGTCTGCGAAGAAAACCTGTGGGTGATGTGTGGTCTTTAACTTGGGTAAACAATGATATTGGGGCAAACATTACTTCCCCAGGATCTACAGTCAGTAATTTTCCACAATCTGAGTCATGGTAGAAGTTGTGTGGTATGACAACGTGATATCTTTCCTCAAAACTCAAGGTTCTGCGTGGAATATAGCTTTGTATAAGCTATGTAATACTAGCCGTCTGTTGGCACTGACAAGTGGAGGAAAGTGTAGTGCATCAAGTGAAATCTGAAGCAGCACAGGATTGAGGCATCACTACAGAATTTGTACAAACACTTTCTGCTCCACATAATATGGAAATCAGAGGTAGACAGAAAAAAACGCTTGCTAACAGCATCACCCAGCTCTCATTACAACTGTGTTAAGGCACATCGGAGGCAACGGAACTAATTACACATTGGAACGGATGCGCTTTCAAGACTTTCACTTGCCCATAAGGATCACTGTTCATCTCATATAGCACAAAAGCACTTGTATCTAACGTGATGGGAAATTAATTCCTTCTGTAAACACCATCGACTGATACTGTGCAGTATAAACAGTGCGTGACCAGAGTGCTGTGGAACAACTTAAGAATTGCTATCTGGCAAGCACGAGACCAGGCACGTATAGGACCTGTAAATAGCCAGACGGTGTGCTAACAATGAGTGTGGAGGGGTGGGCAATTGCAATAATAGACAGGGGGGGGGTTTGGAGATTGTGATCATTAAGGGGAGATGGGACGAGGGGGGGGGGGGTTGTGACCATGGCCCCCGAACCCCAATGTCATTGCACAGGTTCGAGCACCAGCCGTCCCACTACCAAAATCACACAAGAAAGTGCAGTTCTAGAAAAAAATATCTACGAAAGAGCAGAGCGGGCTGACTCTGTACACAAGCCCCTCCCCCCTTCTCAGTGCTTTTGACGGCCGATTTGTGTCGTATGTGAGAAGGTAGTCAGGCTGACGTGAGACCGAGTTTGAACACGCTCTCACGGGAACACGAACCTTCCGCTAGCTTCCAGCACAAGTGAAAAATCACGAGCGTATTATTTTCCTAATTGCACGAGGCTTCAGCGCTTCAATGGGATGCAGCAGTCAGCTTTCTGCCAAATTTTTTTTTAAAAAAGAGATGGTCCAATTTGTCACATCTCCTAACACATCTTGACTTTCTTTACTTGTTGGCATTTCAGACACATCACAGTCGTAAATCATTTACCTTTTCAGTCAGTTATACTGCTGTATTGTTATATTTACATTTTTATTCAGTATAAAAATGGTTGGAAAATATTTTTTCTATACATTACCTAATACGTTAATAAGATGATAATCCAATCTAATTTGTGTGTATACCTAGTTTAATTTATGCGTATAACAGAATACAAGAGAAATGTAGAAACCCTGCAAATCATGTGATATAGACTTAATATATAGTATATTATATTATATTATATTAAAATATCAGTGATCAGTGATCGGAAAGGTATTATGGGATGTTGGAATGTATGTCCAGTAAGTTCAGCATAGAATCACTAAGTCTCACACCCACGGAGTGCAAAGACAAAGACAGGATATTACTCTATTACTCCTTCCCCATAACAGAGTGATACCCATGTAAAATTATTAGGAAAAAAATCATATTATCTGCTCCTTATTAAAATAATAGCAGCATGGTTACCTTGACCAGCTCTGACTGTGACCCCGGTTTGCAGGTGGCTTTGCACCCCAGATATACTAACACACTCTCCACCCATTCTGAATCTCTTAACTAAATTTGGGAAGACGTGCTAGAAGGGCACTTCATACATGGACAGGACTGCATGGATCAAGTTTCAGTTTTGCACAGATCTGTCCCAGGTATTTGTAGCCTGAAACCTGAAATAGGCACATAATAAAATAAAATAAAAATAAAAAAATAAAACACCTGAAATAGGCATATGTCCTCAGCCACGTGTAAACAATTCAGTTAGTCCCCGTGATCCACAGTCAGTTATTTCCCACAGTCGGTGTTTGGCAGGTATGATGTGATATAACTGTAATATCTTGACTCAAAATACGAGCTTGCAGAACTACCAAGGGATGCGTAACAAAGCCTGCAATGCAATGAGTCTGCTGGGTGCAGCGCTAGCATGGTGAGAGGAACCCAGCACTGCTCTGTTCTCAGTACACGCGTAGCCTACCAGAGACAGAGACCTGCAAGGCCACCCGCTAACTAACAGTCACAAATGGCTCTTGCTACAGCTAGGTCAGAAACATGGGGGTTCAGCACCTACTGGGGGAAATGCTAAGCCCTGCATCTAGTTTTCCAGACCCCAGTAGAGACGCAGCTGAAACGAATGGAGAAAGAGAGAGGGGAGAGGAGGAAGAATGTGTACAGGGGAGTGTAATAAAAGCCCTCTGTCTGTTAAATGTTGAGTGAGTCAGTTCACTCTGTGCAGCACAGGGTCTGCATCCTGCACCTATAGAAACAAGCCACAGCACAGGGTCTGCATCCTGCACCTATAGAAACAAGCCACAGCACAGGGTCTGTACCCTGCACAGATAGAGACAAGCCACAGCACAGGGTCTGTACCCTGCACAGATAGAACAAGCCACAGCACAGGGTCTGTACCCTGCACAGATAGAACAAGCCACACAGGGTCTGCAGCCCCAAAGACAAGCCACAGCACAGGGTCTGCACCTATAGAAACAAGCCACAGCACAGGGTCTGCACCTATAGAGACAAGCCACAGCACAGGGTCTGTACCTCATAGACACCACAGGTCGACTGCATAGAACAAGCCACACGTGACCACAGATGAGTCAGCGTTACCCTGCACAGATAGAACAAGCCACAGCACAGGGTCTGTACCCTGCACAGAGGCACAGAGACACAGAACAGGCTCCAGCATCATTATAATCTTATTATCGCTGAGACCCAACTGTCATGTACCAATGCTACTGCTTTAATCTCTTTCTTTGAATTTGAATTCTTAATTTCATGCCATCCCTCCCTCCCCCTCTCTTCCCAACTCACACTCTCTCTTCCTTCCTTCCTAATCATCAAAGTCTTCTCTTTTTAAATTCTCATTCATCATTTCAGCTCCCGCTCTCTGTCTCCCTCTACCCTCCATTTTGATCCCTTGTTCCCCAAAGCTTGCTTTTCTTTCCCCCTCTCTCACTTCTGTCCTTTTCATCAAAATCTTTGCTCCTTTTTTTTCATTCTCTGTTTTCTTTTAATCCCTCCTCTCTGTCTCTGCCCCCCTCCCATCCATTTTGATCCTTCTCTCCCAAAGCCAACTCTTTTCCCATGTGTTCTCTCTCTTTCTCTCTCTCTCTCTCTCTTTTAAATCTTTCTCGGCTTGTATGTCCCTTTTTTGAGTGTCACTTTTTGAGTGTTAGAAACATTGGAATGGAATGAAGGTTACTGCTTATTTATTTGTTTCTGCAATTGTATTTTGTGTGTGATGTTCAAATAAATTGGACATAAAAATCAAAAAATCTAATTTCGCTCTCACAATCTCTCTCTCTCTCTCATCAGTAGTACTGTCAGCATCCAGCTCTGTAACCCAGCTATGCAGATGGCTCCTTGCCCCAGCTACGCAGCCACGCTCAGGCACACTGGCAGCATGGCACTATGCGACTCCTGGGATTAGATCCACGAGTCTGCGCTCATCGACAGAGAATTTAAACATCTGCTCGCCCAAACACCCGACAGCGTTCGAAGGCCAGCTCTCCCACGTGCTTATCTCACAGGTCTCGTTCAGCATCGGCGGCCTGTTAACCGGAGGCTGATATTAATATCTGGACTGTGTTCTTCGCTCAGGGAGGACTCAGGGGAGGCGTTTGTGCGACCCTGCCGCTCTGCCTTCGCCCTCCCGTGAATCTCATCACGCTCACGCCCGCACGGCGAGGGTGAATGAAAAGATACCCGAGCCATCTGTCTCTATGACTCATAACCTTCATTCCTTCATTCACATCCCCCTTTTCTTCCTGCTGATTGACACCTCTCTGTGCATGCCTGTGTCTCTATGTGTTCTGTCTCTTTCTTCCTCCCTCTCTTTCTCTCCTTCTCTCTCTCTCTCTCTCTCTCTCTCTGTATGGATAACCTTTCTATAGCCTGCAATCTCTTCATCTCATAACCTGATATGGGCCATTTTAAATCAAATAAAGCTCTGAAACAATGGCATGTTTTGGAAAATGTGTTTTTTGTAATGATGGCCATTATCTACAACTGACGCAGACGCCTACAGGCCAAAGCATACCTCTGCTTATGAAACTATTCCTCAGTGTGAATTAGCCTCCACTGAGTATATAGCATTCAGTCGGTTCTATAATTCTGTATATCACTAATATTACTGCCCAACAGCCAGGGGAACCATTCAAGGGGGGAATAAATATACAGAAAACTGAGAAAACAAAATACTTTCTTCTAGAGTGAGTGCAATGTTACAAATATTGAAAGTTGGAAACTGGAGAAGCCATCCTCACTCCAGACCTCTCCTTTACCCTGTTTCTTCTCCATCCATCCACTGCTGGGGAACCACTCAAGAAAATTGTCTCTGAAGAACTCACTGACGGAGGAGGAGGAGGGAGGGAGGAATGAGAGCAGAGCGAGGGGTTTTGCGGGAGAGGAAAGGAAGGCGAGCCGATCTGCATCGAGGCCCTTTCACAGAGGCCGGCGTCCGTGTGATGCACCCGGCAGTGAAGCCACGCCCACTCTGCCCCGCCGGCGGTGACAGGAAGCGCTGGCGACAGGTGACGGCTCCGCGTGCGCCCCAGATCTCCTCCGTCAGCCCGTTAGCCCCGCGCCGCGCCGCGCCGCTCGGCCCCGGGCCCGGCCGTTACGTGGGCGACAGCCGCGCGGCACATACACAAATCCCCCCCCCACCCCCCACCCCGCCCACCCCCGTGCCAACGCTCATTTCTCACAATGACCGCAGATTTGCGCCGCCGGCCCGAGGTCGGAGGGTGTCGCCCGCTCGCCGGGCTCGGCCTGTTTCGGTCTCCGCGGCGCAAACGTGCCGCATCCCATCTGTGCCGTTGGTTCCCACTAGAAATGAGCCTCCGAGCCTGCCTGCCTGTCTGCTGATTGGTTGCCTGTCCAGTCTTCCCAGAGGGCTGTTCTGCAGCAGTGGGAGTGCAGTCAGGTGACCTGTAACACAGGCTGTGCACGCCATTGCCTGGGCTGCATGTAGAGAACAAGAAGTTCAACGTCCTAAGGGAGTTCATTTCAAGAGAGGATGGGCATGTTTGACCACTAGGCTGCAGAAGCATATTTCTAGAGCAAGCGTTACTTCCTGGCATACACTGTGGCACAGCGCTGGGGGAGGCCATATGTATCACTGAGTGAACAGACAAAACAAGAAAATACTTCCCACTTTTTATCAACACAAAGAAAAGATCTACAAAAGGAGGGTTTGAGAACAACAAATTCAACATTGTCAAAAAGACAGACCAGAAAAGGTCCCACAGGGTAGAAAATCCAAGCTCACACAATGGCCATGTGGTTGTGGGAAGGCTCATTGAGCTACATCTGCTATAAAGCCCAATAATTATGTAACTGGTATCAGCTGCCCTGACTGCAAATGAGCAACAGCTGCTACCATGATGCTGATGCTGTCCAAGGTCCTGCAGCTCTCCTACGTCACTGAAACAACAGAGGGGCTGAACGGACAGCGAAAAAGATGAAAGAACAGGTCTACAGTTACAATTTGCAGATCCAAATAATAAAAATATGGGGGGGGTGTATGCTTCAAAGTTCAAATTACGAACCAGTGGAAGTAGATCATACCTTTATAGTCTGTGCCCAAACAGAACTTATGTGTTATTTATGATTATTATTGTTTATCCGTCTTGAAAAATAATGGAAAATGGTTCCTGCCACACAGCTGTACTATTCTGTAACAGGACAAATCGATAAACCATTGTGACAGACTTGTGGTATTTCACCATAATACCTGTCTGTGTGATTTGTGTGTGAGACCACACCTGTGCAACAAAGAGCCAAAATGGACTCCGCTCGGCCTGAGTAAAAATAACAAGGGAGGGCAGCAGTTTCATCATGGATGGACACAAGTGAAATATGACAGTAATGATTATCTCCCAATTCTACCCTCAAGAGTCTACTCCGCACACATATAGTGTTTTTTCTCATGATTACATTAATGTGTGACATCAACCCCATATAGAATAATGTGGGCATACCCGATTCATGGAGCATGACATCATGGAATTCTTCAGCATTCGCAATGGTTGGTAAGTTGCATAGAAGATAGCCTGGGAATTTGCCTTCATTTGCTAGTTGTGCTTGATGTGTTTTTTTATTGGTTCTCCATGGTTACAGAGCTTGCCATTCTGAGCAAAGATAATATGTAAGCGGATGACTCATTTCTTATTGCAAACTGATAGCTCCGACCTTTGACAATTCATATGAAATACTGTAGACAGGTAGAAAATCACATTTCCTCTAATCTTTCATCCACAATAAAAATGATTATATGATAAAAAAAATTGAAGCAAAACTTGATGTAACTACATCATACACAGCTAATATATACAATAAATACGAAGAGTTGGGTTAATAAGCTGGCAAAGGGAATCTGAACAGTTGCTCCAATTAGGTTCCATTCAGGCTCTTTCTGACAAACCGCTGGTCCAGGACCAGCTTACACAACTCTAAAACCTGAGTCAAACAGGCAGTAAGCTACTAATGTAGGATCAGTGGTTGGGTTTGGGGGGGGAGCAATCAATATTGTCCGATAATCACAAGTCCCCTCCCTCCTTAGCTAATCAATCAACTTCCCTGGATTTAATTTCATTCCTCGTTTTTCCCAAAGAGGAACCCCGGGTCCTCCTTAAGCCGCTCAGACGAACGGCCGTCCTCAACCGCCGCAGAAAAAATGAGGGATGAAATATTTACAGCGGCGCTCCGAAAGGTTATTTAACGCTGAAAAATTGATGTTCTGTTGGGGTCCGCCAGCAGGCCGTGGGAACGGCGCTGAGGGTTTATTGCGTGCATCAATTATTAACGTCCTTAACTACCTGCTATTGTCCTGCATCAGAGGGGCCCTGCAGAGCCCGGGCTGCCAAATCCATTCCGCTGACAAATGGAACGCACGCGGGAGAGCGGTCGCCCGGCCAGGACGGCCTTCCTCCGCCCAGGCTCTCCTCCCCCCCCCCCCGACCCGGCCCCCGCGACGGAGAGCGGTGACCGTGACGACGACGACGACGACGACGACGAGGAGCGAGGACTTACGGGTGAGCGCGGGCGAGCTCGGGGTCTCTGATGGTCGCAGAAAAAAATGAAAGGAATAAAGACAGACGCGCGCCCTCTGCCACGGCTTCAGCGCCGGAGCGCGGGGAGAGGAAGGCGGGAGATTTCCGCAGCGCGGGGAAAACGCTGCAGACGCTAATGGCAGACGTGAATTATGAGAGTGCGCTGGCATAAGGAGGGGGCGGGGCTAGTTCACACCCATTTAAACCCTGATGAAGTGGGAGGACTAGAGCACCAGGTTAATGGGGTCGGACTTCCTCCACAGTTGTGGAATGTCCTTCCACATGGGAATAAAAGGCATCCTCTATCAATTACTGCCATTTTGGCTATAATGAGCTAGACAAGCACACCTTCCATTGAGTTTCTGAATAAGTGATAAATAAATTTAATACATCTTTAAAAAAAAAAAAAAAAGTAGGAATTTTGCAGAGGAAAAATGCAGGCATACTAATGGACCCGTGAATTAACCAGCCTCTTTAAATAGAGTGAAAGATCAAGTAATGACGCACAGCATCTGCAAAGGTGCCTGCTTTATTCATTTATTTATTCATTTACCTTCCAAAATGAATTTAAAAATTAACCTTTGTCCCATAGTCAGAAGGTGCTAATGTGTGTTTTGCCGTTTGCTTTCAGTGATTTTGAACAGGTAAAATCAAGCAAGCTTCATTTGGAAAAACTGAATTTTCTGGGGAAAAAAAAGGACAAATGCTCGTCCCTCACGTCACAGTTGGGGGGAGTTACGTAACCGGAAAGCTCCAGTAAACAAGCGTACGCTCCGTGTGTGTAATCACAGGACCGGCACACTCCCCTGAAGCTCTCTGTAATCTGCTCCTTTTCAGTGGGGTGGGGTGGGGTGGGGGGGAGGGGGTCAGTTCCTATGCAGATGGCGTCCTCACCCTCTCACCGGCGTGCGGTTCTCCGGGCCCGGCGGAAGAGGAGGGAGATCACAAGGCGGCCAGCCGCCAAGCCGCGTTAACAAAATGGCGGAGTCCCGACCCCGCCTCGTCGAGGTGGTTTCCCCCGGAGGTGTCCGTTTCAGCCAGATAAACGGAATTACGCAACGACCCCCCCCGGGATTAGCGCGCACTTCATCAACAGCCGCTACGCTGTCACGCACCTAAGGGGGCCGCCATTGGCCACGGCTATGTGAGGGGCGTCACGTGAACAAACCGGACCAATCAGAGCCAAAGAAGCAGACCAGCACTGGATCGTCAAAAAGGGGGAACGCTGGGTTAAGGCTGGATGAGCGTTGGGTTAAGCCTGGGTGAGGGTTGGGTTAAGGCTGGGTTAGGGTTAGGTTAAGGGTGCTCAGGTGAGCTAGTATTCATCACACATCGGAGCTCAGCTAGACTGGTACTTTCTGGTAAACTGTTCTCCGAAAAACGGAAGAAGCTGCTGGTCTTGGGAGACCGCGCTTTTTTCAAATGAAATACGTTTTACATTTTAAAAAGTTGTTTGTCAAAACCCATGCCCCGTCAAACTTGTGCACACTTCATGCTGTCACTTGTCACATTTCAATCAATACGCATCTTCCATATCCCTGAGACCATATCCCTGTCAGAATGTGACATGTGGAAATTAAGCTCTTAATCTATTCTGGACTAAAAATAATATGTGAAACTAAATCCTTGGACATGAAGCTGATGGATGATTCCTGAGCTGTTCTTACGGTCCTGTCCTAATCACCTGTATATGTACATACAGTGCAGTCCGTATGTATTTGGACAGTGCCACAATGTTTGTAGTTTTGCTCTGTACTCGACCGCATTGAATTTGAAATGAAACCATGAATATGTGGTTAAAATGCATACTGTCAGTTTAAAATTGAAGGTAATTGCATACATATGGAGAGATCCGTGTAGGAATGACAGTCCTTTTATACATAGTTCGGCTAATTTAAATTCTAATGTAGGGGAAAGCTTTCAGGGGCCCTTTCACTGGATCGGGCACAAGAGAGAACAGCAATATTAATGTGTGTGTGTGTGTGTGTGTGTGTGTGTGTGAGTGTGTGTGTGTTTTAAAAAAATGAACCATCCTCCCTTCCCTCTGTCCCGGGCCACAATGGCAACTTCTACATCTACCCGCCCCCCTATCCCGCGTGGTCTGCAATCACAACTACAGCACCGTACACCCCCCTCTCCAGGTCCTCAATGATAACTACTGCACCAACACCCACCTACCCCTCCAGCTGGTCCGCAATTCCAAATACTCCAAGCTACAACCCGCCCCCCCCACCCCCCCCCTCCCTCAGTGACACAACTACTACATCTACAACCCATCCCCCACAGCTGGCCCACAATGACAACTAAGGCCCCCCCCCCCGCCCCCCCCCCCGTCCGTAATTACAAATACTCCACACGCCCACGCCTGGAACTGAATGTTTACTCCGTGGGTCCTCAGCTCTCTCTGACTCACCCGGTCCCCTCACACCAGCGGGAGGGCCTGCTCCTCACAGTCACGCTCGCTCCGCGCGGTGGGTCTGGTCCCGGCCAGACAGACGAACCCTACAAAACAAAAAACAAAGAGGCTTTCGGTTATAACAGGAACGAGCGTGCAGTCATTTCATAATTAACTTTCCTTTCCACAGCGCCCCCAGGCTCAGCTCTCACGCTCCGCGGTCCCGGCTGACGAAACTGCAGCAGCCGAGCGGCCAGCCAGTAAAACACTGGGGTGAAAAAAAGTTGTTTTTTTAATCCCCTAAAAGGGCGTTCAGCGCTTTCTTCCAGGCTTCTCGGCACAAATAGAGGAACTTGCCTGGCGGGATGAAAGGAGACGGCCTCATAATTGTTTAATTGAAAACCTCGCTTAAGGACTCGCCGGCCGGTCTGGATTTACTGAGCGACTGAACAGGGGACAGAAAAATCCCGTCACGCTGTCACAGTGCAACCAGTAGCTTTTCTGTGCAACGAATCAGCCAACACAAGAAGTAAATGCGCCTGACTTTAATTCATTCACATAGCACATGAGTCCTAGATGTTGTGTTTTTTTTTTGTTTTGTTTTTTTGTCTGAGAACAAATTTATCATTGTTCTTTCATGCTATGTATGTTTATGGACGAATGCTTCAATTATTTAAGCTACCTACAAGGGAGGCTGAAACAGCAATTATGGGCAAATAGCAAATGCACAGCCCCCCGATGTAGATAAAGGTTCAGCAGCAATATAGCCATCATGGCATGGTATGTAATCATGATGGCATGATTGTGGTGTTGCAGGATAAGCAAATGCTTTTCACGTTCTTGGAGAAGATATAAATCATCTGGGACAGGCAGAAGATTTCATATTAGGCGAAAAATGAACCCAAAGGTATTCCTTCCTTCGTTCCTGCATATCAGTTGCAACTTCCAAAATTGACAGGACAGAATAAAAAAAGATATGAACTCAAGGGTAGCACAACTAAATTCTCTCTTAATGTATGGAGAAAGTTTATTCGATTTCAAGTCTTTATTTTCGGGGTTTGATTTATATTCCCATCAGGATAAATTTGTTACGATGGCATTGTAATATGACCGCTGGTTTTCGTCTCGAGAAAGAGACAGCAAAAAAAGAAGCCAGTGGCTATTTTCCACCCTAGAGTTGCCAGTGAAAGAGAATTTTCAAAATTAAGACTCTATCAGTGAATATACAGTACCCAGGGATTTCTTGGTGGCAAAAGAGCTGTCATGGGGTTTGCATGGCAGTAGATTCAATATGCAGGAAGAGGCGTGGCCAAGGACAAAACTCCTATTTCCACTGCATTGTTTTTGGCCTTTGCTTCTTCACAGTTATTGTATTCATAAGATGCATTGGATTGCAATGTTTTGGCTTCACCATGGCTCCCTATTACGTGTAGGTAATGAGCAATATTCCACATCCTGGGCTAAGCACTGAGACCTGTCCAGAAATTGGTCAGAAAACAAACTACGAACACCTGAATTCTAGTTCTATTGTGTCTGGCTTCCTCACCTAAACACCAGCTCACAGATTTCCCCAGATTTAGTCACATGGCCTGTTGTCACAGCTCAGTCCTTTACATGAGAGCCTAGGTCCCATCATCACAACAGAAAAACGACTGAAGTTTCGCGTCCAAAACAACTGGAACCACATTTAAATTAAGTGCTTTACGCAGCGTTCAATGACACTCGTAATACAACATGAATGCACGGCTCAAATAAATTTTAAAAATGCCAGAGTATATGAAAAGCCATGTGCCGAAACTACATAAAAATTTGATGAACGTCATTCATATTTAAACAACATGAATATTACATAGTCTTATGGAAGATCAAATGTTCTGTTAGCATGGGAAGCATAAGGGCATTGACATTAAGTATGCAATGTGTATTTTTCAGCATATGCAATCTTCTGAATCACGAGGAGATTTTTATTTGACATACTGAAAATGGTCTTTGCAGGTATGTTGTTAACTATTTATAACAATGACACAGTACCATTAGTACAAAGTAGTGCATCGTAGTTATAATATTCCAAGATATTCTTCTCAGTTATTATTTATGATCCCAGTCCCTTCGCTGTCATTATTAAAAGTGGTGCTAAAATGTGTTATACCACATAGCACTGCACCACAGGCCAAGCACATTATATGAGGAGTGCATTATCTCAGAATCATCTCTCTGTTTGCAGTCTTCGTGACCGTGAACACCAACCCCCCATACCTGAATCTGTGCACTGATTGGCTGGGGTTAGGATCAGCAGCGAATGAGTGAGCAGTGTGTCAGAAAGTGATTTTAAATCTTTCTGTGTTAGCTTTTAATTAATTTGGTCCTGCATTTATTTAATAATAATCCATTTTAATTACTGCATTCTAGGCTTCAGCCTTTTAATTTTACTAGGTTTTTGTGTTTTCTTGGAATTCTCTTGCATCCTTTGTATTCTTTCAGGCATTTTGGCCTACAGATTACTATTATGAAAGGTGCTACATTCATAAAGTACATTATGTCGTTTGACAACCACATAATAATACCATATAATATATTCACAAAGTATATTATTATTATTATTGTTTCAGTAATATATCCCTGCTTTTGAGCATTGGTGAGGATTAAGTCAACATTTTTAAAATTAATTTAGCAACAACAAATTGGTAGCCAAGATTATTTTTTTCTTCCCTCGCAAACACATGGTTGCAATCCTTTTCAGATGCATGTATTTACAAGCACTCCATGTATAGAACCTGTTGTGAAGTTGCAAAGCCTTCACCAATAAACATTGTACAAGCAAGTGAAATAACATGTTGCATCATGTCTAAAATAAGACCTGCAACTGTTATCTGGTTATAATATTTATACATTCACATGACAATGACTATGATGCACTAGGCTGCACTTATTTAGGTATTCTGAATGCTACACCAGTCCCACTCAGCTGAAGTGGTACTACTGTCTCCACAGGCAAACCAGCAGACTGTGTGAGCTTGCATCACTTTCATAGTTTAGCTGTCTGGGTATTTGGGAGAGCACCGTTCCGATACTGGTGCAGCATCAACCAGACTAGACAGTAAATATGAGGCATTTCTCCTTTAAAGGCTCAGTCAGACCCACCCATTTTCATTCCTTCAAAACGTTCCCACTCACATTCAATCTTTCGCCATAAACAACCGTAGTTATATGGTCGGCAGCGACCACAAAAACAGTGGTTTTGGTTAAACAACTTACACTCGTAGCCCTTTCCAAAGGAAAGAGTAGAACAAGGTCATACCAAGAAAATAAGGCAACTTGTTGCTGGAAACAAAGTACATACATGTTCAACTAGTGACTGTGAACATAGGCAGTCTTTTAAAAAGGATGATTAAAAAAAATCAAAAAGTACAAAAAACACTGAATGTGTCTTTGGGCTACATGCTCCAGAGGCCCGAGTAACCCACATTAATGAACAATGAGAGAGAACAAGGATAGGGAAGTGTTCATGAATTGTTAACATGGAGCTACACAACTTCTCTCTCCTGTCCTCTCCTCTCTGGAACTCTCCAGCCCCTGTAAAAGTGAAACTCAAGAAGTGCTTGAGAGACCGAGGTGTGGCAGCAGGGAAATGTTTTCCCCGAGCGACAGCTGGCAGAAGGAATCCTGGGATCTGACAGCTCAACGTTCCCCGCAGCGACGGCTTCCGCGGAGCGAGGCCCCGGGAGTTCCGCGTCTCCGTGACGATGTAAACCCAACCCCCCCCCCCCAACGCCGAGTCCAGATAAGGGCATTATCTCCTCGCGTGCCGCGGGGGTCTGTAAATCACACTCCGCGTCGGCCATGTTGGGCCACTGCGGGCCGATCGATCAGAGCTCCAGAGGTAGAGCGCGACATCGAGCACTAGCGAACGGGAACGCGGGCGTTAGCGTTAGCGCCTCTGCCTCTTGCATAAGGGCGTGCCTCGGTGAATTCCCAGTACAGATCCCACCACTGCCATTGAGTCCCTGTAACGAGCACAGACTCGTGGTGACCCGTGAACAACACGTATACCCAGCAGGCTCAGCAAACAAGATTGGCATACAGCCAATCAAAGAGGCCGTTGCACAAACTACAGCTCATACCTGCCAATGAAAAGAGGTCTGTTTTCAATTAATAAAGTGAGAAGAGAACATTCAAAATTCATCAAAAATAAACAAATAACTGACCTGTTGAAAGAAACGGGTTGTTCTCCTGTCTGCTTGGGTTCCTTCCACAGTTGCAGTGCTTGTCATATCCATAAATGCACCACCCCCAAACCCCCCCAAGCCCCCCAAGCCCCCCCCAAGCCCCCCCTCCAGGCCCCCCCAGACCCCCCCCAGGCCCCCCCAGCCCCCCCGCTGGGGACTCTGGCTGAAAAAAAGGGGATGACGGCAACGGCCTGGCTATTTATTGCTGCAGCTCATTACACGCAAGCCAGGCTCCACCATAGCAGCGTGCGATTTACAACCCTGAGAATATTAATAATCAATGTTCCATTTCACCTTCGCATTCACCAGGGCACGCGATTGATGCCTCGTACAAGCTTTTAATTGACCGGCTCTGCCAGTGACTCGATCGTTTGCCCCGCGTGCCACGGAGAAAACGTTGTGTGTTAAATCAACTCTGATAGAGTACATTTCATCCCAATTGCGCTCTATACAAACTCTGCTCGAGTTAAATTAACTCTGTCGGTATTGATTTAACACTTAATGTGTTATTCCTCTGTGCGAGAGAAATGTATTTTACAACAATACATTTGGCCTCTTTTTTTTTTTTGTTGTTGTGAGGGAAAATCTTCCTCCACGCTCCGCCTCCAAAGCCCCTTCTACAGGAACATGTGCTATTCTTGTACACGTTCTAGAAGAATAGCACACACTGTTCCTGTTAATATCGTCTGTTATGGAGGTTAAGGCAAATCGGCACACTGCTTAGGTCTGTGAATTTCTCTTCTTGCTTCAGTAGCGTGAGATGGTGCTGAGATGAAAGATTTTAGGGGTCACCTTTGCTCCTGGTTGGTCTGGTTTCTCCCGCTCCGTGAACCGGCAGCTCCGTGCCAGGCAGCTTAAAGGGTTACCCCCTGCGCCCACGAAATCCGCCTCTCCGCCTCTCCGCCTCTTGAGACGGATCCTGAGGAGGGCTCAGATCTCGTTAGAGGACAGGTTCGCCCTCCTGGCAGAAGTAATTGACTTACCTGCCGGTCCAGAGAGAGAGAGCAGTAATGGAGACAACGCCAGCCATGGATACTCAACCCAGCCTCTGGCTACTCAACCCGGCCCGCTTGCACTTGGGGGAGCCAATAGGAAATGTAAAAGCACCGAGCGGATGGCCGTGCGTAACGCTGCTGGCAAAACAAGACTGCACATTAAAAGCCTGAGCCTGAGAGGAAAGTGGCTATACAGAGGAAAGAGCAGGCACAGGGGGACTTAACGATGGAAACGAGGGAGGAATGGAGAAGTACACAAAAAAAAAGAATAGAGAGTGAATGAACAGTAAAACGGGGGAAGAAAGTAAAGCGCAGAGGGCGATTTAGAAAAGAACATGAGACGATAAAAACCCGAAGAACACAGAAATAAAAAGAAGAGAGCGGATCAGAGGAATTCCTGAGGGATGCATTTTCTTAGACTCTGCGTGAGTTCTCTGTGGCAGAAGAGCTCTGTAGAACATCCTTATAACCAATGCGTTGGTCAGCTCTGAAATCCATGTCACATGATCGCACGATGTATTTTGAGATGCAGATGCCCATGTTCATGGCAGCTTGCACACTCATACATTATTCATGAAACTGTGATTTCTCATAAGAGCAAGGCAGGCAAAGTTCCTAGCCCAGGGGCACTCTCACAGAGAGAATTCTGGACTTCCAGAGACGCAGACGTCAGGGTCTGGATGGGACTGCTTCAGCTGCCAAACCACCGGCCCAAATTTAGAAGTGTCTCAAGCTTGGTTGTCTTTGATGAATTCAAGTGTTTATTTCTTATTTCTGTTCACAGCCGCTCCAGAGTCGCTAACACAGAGCTGCTAACACAGCCCCGCTCGCCCCAGAGCCGCTAACACAGAGCTGCTAACACAGAGCCGCTAACACAGAGCTGCTAACACAGAGCCGCTAACACAGAGCTGCTAACACAGAGCCGCTAACACAGAACCGCTAACACAGAACCGCTAACACAGCGCTGCTAACACAGAGACGATACCACAGAACCGCTAACACAGCGCCGCTCGCCCCAGAGACGATAACACAGCACTGCTAACACAGAGCCGCTCGCCCCAGAGACGATAACACAGCACCGCTAACACAGAGCCGCTCGCCCCAGAGACGATAACACAGTGCCTCTCGCCAACAAGCATGACCTCTTATGATTCCAGTCCGCAGCGATGGAGTCATACGGGAATCTTCTGATGGAAAGCGGATTGGATGGATTCATACACACATTGCTTTTACCTGCGTTCAGTCAGTGGAAAGTGAGATATGAGAGAAAAGAGGGGAGGGGAGCTGAAAGAGAAACAGTGCAGATGGGGCATCCCTGCTACATCTGTTTAAGGAAGATGAACTGGGGATGAGACAGGAATGAAATGACTGTGAGGGAGAAGGATGGTTTAGCATGGTGTCGACAAGTGTGTCGGCAACGGCGTGGAAGTGCAAGATTCAACATTCAATGTCTACCCCCGCGCCCCCTCCTCTGAGGAGAAGCAGGCAATGAGGTAACTGGTTACCATGGCTTGCTGATCCCCTCCACACCCCGAACAACACCCTCGCCCCCATTCTCACAAAACAGTGGTGTTCTGTTTGCACTGCACCAATGCAAATAAATTACCTTCGTGAATAGAGAGAGAATGAGAGAGAGAGACAGACAGCTGCAAAAATGACAACAAATGAGAAAACGTATCACTTCAATGAACAAGAGGCAATGGGGGAAAAACAATTAAGGGACTGATCTCCTGTCCGTACCTGGTGCGTCGCGACGCCCACTGGCAGCCGCACGCCTGCACATTTACAATTCATAAATTCCCTTTGTCATACGCTGTTAATTAAATCCAAGTCAGCAAAGCCCCGTTTAAGTGCAAATGAAGGCTGCAGAGGTGTTAACTATAAAGACCAATTAGGCTTACGTTAGGCACTGCACCGCAAACGCTGCTGTGATTTATTCTGTTCCCAGTGGTATAGAACAACATCATCGGATTTCCCTATGCGCTTTCTGTGTGCGCGTGTGTGCGTGCGTGTGTGTATGTAAGCGTGTGCGTGTGCAAAACCTAGACCCGCATTAAATATTTAACCATGACTGCATCAACAGCAACACGTATGAATAAAAAATGTTGTTCAAACCTACTGAGAGAAGTGAGCAGATGTATTTATGGTAATGCGGCGCATTATGTAGATTGCACCGCGCCCTGGCTGTGGTTGAGAACTACGGTCATTACCTACTGGAGCCATGTTTAATTCAGCAACACTGAGGTTATATACACTGCACTCCCCATTGATGTGTCCTGTTCATTACTGTGCTTTGACATGGGTGATAAAGTAAAATAATAATGGGCCTACAGAAACACTGCAGCAGATCAGCGGTATAGCCCCAGATAATTACTTCGGTATGGAAATCGGTTAGATAGGCAAATCTGTGCAGGAGGGCTACAAACCAGCAGGTAAAACTTTCCATTCATTAAAGGTACAGAGGGCTAATTATACAAACAAAAGCCTGGTTCACTGCTAAATTTTGATACCGATTTTAAAAAATTATTTAAATTTACTTAGTGATTTTAAATTAACTTACTTTTTAAAGTATTGTGTTGGTTTCACAATAATTGTTTACTTATTCTCCTGTCGATTCTTCACCACAGAGCAAAGGTACCCAATCCTGGTCCTAGAGCAATGGAGTCTGCCTATTTTTACTGTTACTCAGCATTGATTTGATCCATTAAAGCAGTTTATTGCACAGCTGCATCACCTGGTTTCTTGGGTCTAAATTACAGCTAATTATAAGCGATAAATAAACCCAGTACGCTGCAGCTGCATAAAAGATACAGAATACTTGTTGCTTTTTAAGGAAAAAAAAAAAATTATGACTAGAATTATTTTTCCACCTGGATGATATTTGGAGTTGACAGCTGCGTGATTCATCAAAGTTTCTCTGACTATTTCAACCCATCCATATTTAAACCATCTGCTGGGAGTTCTCCAGACTTCAAAAGGCATCAGTGTCATTAACCCCCATAATGTTGCACGCAACGATAACCACACAATGGCGTTCGTCTTGCGAAATATTTTGAATTACGAGGACGGGACGAAAGGTCAGGTCTTACTGAAAATGTATATTTTTGGTTCAGAGAATCATCGCAGAATTGTCATGACTTTTCAACCGTACTGATTTTGCATTTGTGGAAAAAGAAAAAGGCAATACTGTGGAATGGTCAATTCTACACTGTGCATTTGAGAGGAGCAGCTAACAGTACAGCTTAACATTTGGGCATCGAGATTCATTTAAAAGTGTAACTAGAACTCTGCCCACTTCAAAAAAAAAACTTCAGTTGACAACGGAGGCAGTTAACTAACCTATCTTACCAGTCTGATCAGGACAGGCCATGGACAGCCCAACAGATAGCGAGTGAGTTCAGGGTTGAACTGCAGGGGGTGGACCTTGAACAGATGCTCCACTTGCGGTGCTCCACTTACGCGAGGCCCTGGCGGTACTGTTTCTGAGAGTCTCCACATCTCCGGGTGGTACTGAGGTAGGTTTCGAGTGGGCCCATTCAATCAGTCGCCGGGTGTTTGTTTGACTGGGAGACGGGAGGAGGAACTCGATCATCTCTGACAGGCTTTTAAATAACTCTCAGCAGACTTTACCACCAGCCTTACAGTACCTTACAGTAGATCTACTACTCAACCCACTCCTCCCCCCCCCCCCATCCCCCGCGACCTCCACGCACGCACACACATTCATACACATACACACAGCACACACAAATACAGCAATTGCACACACAGAGTACAACACATGTGCACACACACTGAGCACACACAAATATAGCGCACACACACACACAATTAATTAACTAGACTATGCTCATTCTTAAACATGCATGCAGTGTACACAGCCGTTAATTCATGTCTTCGTATATTTACCATTGTCCAAGCAGATTTACAGGGCTGCTCAATTAAACCAGGATTCTGTTAACAGTAGTAATTAAAGTGTACTGAGGAAAATTGAATATTTATATATATACATTTTTTGTAAATCCTCGGACAAAATACGAACATTGCTAACACATTCATGCAATGCACCGTAGAAAAACATCTTAATCCACAGTGTAAGAAAAAGACTCTGTTTTTCTTTTTTAATTAAAAATTTATTGCAAATATAGAAATAGATCTTTTCATACAGAAATGGAGAAGAGAAAGGTTGTTAAATGTCATTATCAGAAGAAAATGAGAGAACAAGCAAACAAATTTGGTGAGTTTATTTTCTTCTTACAACAGATGAGTCTTTTCTTAGATATTCACAACTGAGAGAACAGAATGAGGTGAAAACAGAAAGCCAGCATTAGATTGAGCCGAAGATTAATAATAATTTTCAAAAAGCTCTTTCGTACCATTGACACCATTTTACTGGTCTGTCTAATAACTTTTGACTTTTTATTTTTACTTCAGAGTTTGGGATACACAGTATGACAAAAACCTTTCTATTTGTGACAAAAGTACCACTACTTTTAATGACAAAGATGAAAATAAACATAGCAAAGTAGCCCCTAAAAAAAAGCATGAGGAATCTAAGAAAAAAAGAAAAAAGTCTGTAATGCAATTTTTGTTCTGCATATTCTCATAATCTATTTGAATGAGACAGAGCAGTAACTCCAATACTGCCTCCTGATTGGCCCCCACACAGAAAGAGAACCCTGGCAACCTCATTGTGCCCGCAGGAGTCTGAATCTGCCTGGATCCTATTGAACTTACAGTTTACCTATTAGAGGACTGATTTCCCTGGGACCCTGGACCCGCGTTTGCGATCGATCGCAGGTAGCTTATTTGCTCAGTGATGTGAGAACAGACAACTGCAGTCCCTCTGTGGGGTGCTAATGTAGGTTGAGAAGGTTATCAACCACCATTCCCCAAACTCCAACACCCATTCTAATTTGCGAGCACTGGGCTTATTCACTATCTGATTTTTTTTTTGATACTCAGAAACAAATCATCCGACTTTATTTATTTTTACTGTTGCCCAGAGCCTGTCTACCTTTCGAAAAAAACAGCCTGGAGTCTTCTATGAAACACAACGGTGCATTCCAGAACTCTGAAATCAATATAGGGGACTAGTCAGTGTTAATGCAGGTCCTCTGATATCAAACTACTGCTGTGAGTACAGAGAAGATACCCTGAACTCAGGCTCTACCATGCAGCAGGTAAAATGTGAGCATTACATAATCAGAGCATTAAATGTGCAGCCTTGACAATTTGTCTTGTGAAATAAAGAAAAAAAAACTATCCTTTGAATCCTTTATAAAATTGATGGACATGACGATAAAAAAATCATACAATTATAATATAACATTTAGCAAATACATGATTATCCATTAGAGTGAAATGGCGAACGCAAAATTATTTCTGAAGTTGCACGTTTATGACCAGTTTTGAAATGTTGGAAGCAATTTTTTTTTTTTAAAGGGCCAAAGATATTTCTTCAGTTTATGTCAACATCTCTTGATGCAGAAAACATGTTTCAATTTCCAAACATTGCATTATTTAAGATACACTTGCATGTAAACCCAAAGACCAATTTCCTAATGTAATATCTATTATGCTGTATTTAGCAAGGTACAACGGCCGCTAAATGGCATTGTTATGTTACTGCAGATGCGGAACAACGTCACGTGTAAACAGATGACTCATCGCTTTGAGCTTTTCCGTCACCAGCAGCTCATTCCATTTTCTCTCATTCTACAGATGCTCATCTTTTATGATGATGCAGCTGTAGTGACAACACAGTAATGCAGTCGTTATAATGACAAATAACAAGATATGGTTTCAAAGCAACTGGTACCATAAAAGCAATAGATAAAAATGTACCCTAAACCTAAATCATTTAAAAAAGAGAGAAATAGAAAGAACCAGTAAAGACCTGATGGGTATTTTCAGTTCCTACTGTTTTGTTGTTGATGTACATCCACTCAAAATACACAATATATTTCTTCTCTTGAAAAATACAGGAAGCCATGCAAATATACCATTTCTTTTAAATGTCACTTTTTAAACTTTCTCTGTTTAAAGCCTTTCTTTCATATAGTTCATCGCATATCAACACCCCTATCAAAAACCTTTTTACCCCTCCCAAAAGCAAAAAAACAAAACAAACAAAAAACATACATATCAAGCTCAGTATAAAAGTCATGTTTCTTTTTTTTTTTTAAGTTTACAAAATTCACAGATATTTCACATTTGTTAATTTTTTTCCAATAAGAAATCAAACATTTAAAATATGCTAGGGAAAAAAAATCTACATTTCTTTTTTTTTTGTTTTTTTTTGAAGTAACGACCATATACCTGTATCATATTTTAGGACATGTACCATTCTCAGTGCTCCCCTGCAATGCTTCAACTATGGTATATACACCAGCTCTGTGGTTCATCGATATGGCCTGGCTCATGACCGAGTACAAGCGTGCAAGGCACACAGACAGCAGATGCGCAGCTACGTAAGCTTGCAACGTCACCACAACGTCGCAGAAACGTGGAGAGAAAATTGTGGCAGCTGAGTGGGAATATCACAAGGGTGGGGGGGGGTGGGGGGGGCATATGGGGGGCAGTAGCGTACTCCCGGTCACTTAAGCTTGCGTGCGGCATGCGGTCCTCCGCTCCTCTACCTGACGCACCGCTGTGGGGGTGGGGGGGTGTGGTTACGTAAAAAAGATCGTGCCGAAGACGGAAAAGAACAAAGCAGTTGCTGAAGGGGGGGAAGCTCACAAGCACACCCACGTCCACTTCAGTTCTATTTTAAAACAGGGGGTTCGCCGGGGGCCATCCTGTACGCTTCGAACGCCCTCGGGAGCGCAAGCGCCCCTGCGACGCGTCCCCGGCAGCCTAAACTGATGTGTCACCGCGACTGCGCTCCTCGTATCGGCTACGAGCGCCTGTGCCCCTCTGCGAACGCACCCTTCGAAACGATTAGTCACGCTGACGCTGCATCGGCGCGTCTCCGCGGGTCTGTGCGGTACGTGTGCGGTACGTGTGCGGTACGTGTGCGGTACATGTGCGGCGGCGAGAGCGGCTCTCGCTGCAGCGTTCGAATGCGCCTGCTGAACCTGCGGCGGCTACCGGGACATTTCGAAAAGCCTCGTTAATGCAAACACCCCGTCAGAGGGGACTCGAGAAGTCACTCAACTTTGTCAGGGTGTCGGATGACATGCAGGGCAGGCGCCGTCCCTCTCAGCTCTGGTGATTCACAGCTCATCAGCAAAGAAGCCCACACATACACACAGTGGCCACTTTATTAGGAATAACCTGCTCAGTAACGCGAATAGCCTGGCTCCTTCAAACAGTGAATCATGCAGCTGCAACTCAGCATATACTGTAAAGCATGCAGACATGGTGAAGAGGATGAGTTGTTGTTCGACCAAACATTAGAATGGGCAAGACACATGTTCCAACATGACTTTGACCATGGTATGATTGTTGGTGCCAGATGTGGTGGTTCCAGCATCTTAGAAGCAACTGCCCTCCTGGGATTTTCATGCACAACAGTCTCACAGAGAAAGGTTTGACAAACAAAAAATATCCAGTGAATGGCAGTTCTATGGGGGAAAAAAACACCTTTTTAGAAAGAGAGGTCGGGGAGAATGGACAGAATCATTCACAATAACAGAAAGGTCACAAACGCTCAAATAACATCTGTCTGCAACAGTGGTGTGCAGAGGGGCATTTTCAAGACCATGCCCTGTTCCACTCCTGTCAGCATGTGATCACCAAAGCAGGACAACTAAAGATGGGAAAGCCAACGCCTGGTCTGATGAATCTCAATTTCTGTTGTGACATGCAGATGGTAGGGCGGGAATTTGGCATAAATGGAACGAATCCTTGGATCCAACCTGCATTGAGCCAATGGTGCAGGCTGGTAGTGATGGCATAATGGTGTGGGGAATGTTTTCTTGGCACACATTAGGCCCCTTAATACCAACTGAGCATCACGTGAACGCCACAGCACGCACACTGTATGCACTGTTGCTGACCATGTGCATCCCATTATGGCCACGTTTCACCCTTTTTAAAATGGATAATTTCAGCAGGATAACGCATCTCAAACCACGCATCATCTCAAGCCGGATCCACAAACATGTGACTTCAGTTTACTCCCATGGCCTACACGGTCCCCAGAACTCAATGTAACAGAGCAAGGTTGGGATGAGGTGGAACGAGAGATTTGCAATACGAATGTGTGGCATAAAAACCTGCAGGAACTGCATGATGTTAACTATTCAACATGGACCAGAATCCGTAAGGAATGTTTCCAGCACCTTTTTGAATCCATGATGCAAAGAATTCAGTCTGTTCTGAAGTGAGCCATACCCGGTACTAGATCGATGTACTTAATAAAGTGGCCACTGCATGAATATAATCAGTGTTATATTTATCCCGATGACTTCATGTTCCCTGAAACGTATTCGGATTCTGGCTGGCAAAATAATCCAAAACTAAAACTGACATAGCCTACCTGGGCGGTTGTGATTTTTATAATGTCCTTTTAGTCACTCTGAATCATTAAAACGCATAAGAGACCTATGCCATATTGGTCATTTAATGCAGTTCAATGGTCATTAGGGTAGCTTGGTTCTTGCTTGTGTAACTTACTGTTCTTCTTTGTATAAACTTAAGTTGATTGTTCAATAGGGTTGTTGTCAAGCTGCCAATTGAATCTGTACTTCTCGTCTCTCTTAGGACTATACGAGTCCCCACTAGGTACTTACTGCATTTTGATCCCTGATCTTTGCACTGTACGTTACTCTGGATAAGAGTGTCCACAGCCAGGTTAAAAAGTTAATATTATTCTATCCCATCTTCCAATCCATCACCTGTCAGCCAGAGAGCTGTTGCTGAACAGCAACAGGACATCTGAGGAGAATATTGACAGTAAGGATGGTCTAAACTGAACAAGGACAAAATAAAAACCACTACTGAGAGAGATTCGGAGGTAACGTTTCTCTGCATTTTGTTCAACCTTGCAATCGTCACTATTAAAACATTATGTGCTTTGAAATTATACACGTGCATAAACCAATCCATCTTTAAAAAAAATATTTGGCCTCAACGCAGGGAAGCACATATCCAATTCCCACCCTAATTTGAAATGCCCAGACATCCGCAACCACAGCCACATTCATGCAAGAATGCCGCTGCCGAATTGGGAGAGTTAAGACATCGGCAGTTCTCTCCTGAAACATGTGGAGTTATCAGCTTTTTCCCCCCACATCGCACACTACAGCTTGGCTTGCATAGAGTGCAGTTGTAGGAAGACCTTTCGTATGCGGCTTTAGCATGCCGTCCGCGGGTGCCCAGTAGAACAGCACGGGTTGCTAGCTAGCAATGAAACGCGGACCCCAAACTGACTGAACCCGCCTATAATGTGGGTCAGGCCATCGGCAATTACACATGTTCAGTGTCAGGCTAAAGCCGTTAAGAATCGTTAACAAACCTGCTCATAACTGTTAAATCTCATCATAATAAAGCGGCACATAATTGGCACATAATTGGCAATATCCATGTCAAAGTAAAACATTTCACTTCGTTTCGATATGGCAATGGTCGCATGGCGATATTGTGTACAAACAATGGCGACATTATGGTCACTTGACCACCACTTCATCTCTCACGCTCTCACTTCTCATCTCTCTCTGAAATCTGAGCAACTTGTTTCTTTACATGAAGATCTCTGGCAGCTTACATAACAGAGAGAACTGGTAGAAATTCATGTTTCTATCAATAACTGCAATGACAATTGCTTCAGTCAAGAAAGGACAGCAAAAATGGTTAGGGAAGTGGACTAACCCACAAGTTGAAGATTCAATTCCCGGAAAGGGAACTGCTGCCATACCATTGACCAAGAAGTCATACCATACCATGACCACACCATTGACTGGGCGGCAGTGTAGTATAATGGGTAAGGAACTGGTCTTGTAACCTGTAATGCAAGGTACTTATAACCTGACTCACTTCAATATGTATGTGTAAAGGAATAGAGTATTTAATGAATAATGTATTAAAATGGAAGCTCTGGATAGCAGCAAAGTCACTGTGAATAAGTGTTTGCTAAATGTCTTCAAGGTTAGCTTTTCTTCTGTTCTCTTTCCAATGTGGAGGCATAAAATATGCTAAAGTTGAGAAAGTGGGGAAACTCCTTTGGGGAAGTAGTCCTTTGCTCTTGCACTAGCTCGCAGTGATGAATGTCACATGGTTTCTGATTGCTCCTTCCAGTGATGCTACCTTGCGTTTAGTGTTTGTGTTCATCCTGTATCAATCTAGCCCTGTCTGATGTTTAAACTTGCCTGATGATGTCAAAAATATGAAACGCACCCTTTTTTTCCCCTGAAAACCTATTCTTCCTTGAACCGTGCTCGTGAATTAATTCATAACTGTAGAACATGATATTGATATTTCTTATTTAATCTAATTTTTTAATCAATAGCAGTGTAGGCCTACTTCACACTCAACTAATTTATAAAATAATTTATTTTAAAATTTTTAATAACTGACAAATGTTTTTATTCAATCCTTTGATTTCACTGTTGATGTTTTTTGCCCTGGAGACGAGCTGAATTTGGAGCATGTTCTAAACTGAATACCACCCCAAAATGGGTCTGGAGATTACAGACAGGAATTAAGTGAATTAAAATATCAGCGCTGAGCACTGTGGTTTTATCCACCATGCACCACAATGGGTTGCATTCAGCTCCCCTACAAGGCTTTTCACAGAACGTATCCCAGAATTCCATGCAACAACAAGACTGCAGGAACAATACAGTACGAGCCATAAAATCTGTCAATTAAAACCATGAGGGCATGGATGAATATAAATGATGTAAATCATGTTCTGCTCCATAATATGAGATCAAACATATGGAAAATAGCATGGCAGCATGAAAATGGTACATGAAGCACCTGGTTATGAAGCTGTCCAAAAACCTTACCCAAACCCATGCTTGAATTTAACAGATATGACACAACTGATGTTCCTGTTTTTAATTAAGTGCACTAAAGACGGTAACAATCTCAAACCTGCACATTTAATATATGAGCCCAGGGGTCATTATGCGTGCCTCAAAATGAATACAGCAGAATACGATGAAACACTACCTGACCTGAAAAGGGGTGCACAATCCCATACTTGCATTTTCAGCAAGTGAAAAAACTGACAGAACATTTTTAATTAATACCGTATTCAGCCGACATTCTCAGAAAACCTCTGATGCGTTTTTAATGTCAAATGTGTCCGAGCAGTTCTGAGAATGCCAGCATGGCCAAACCAAATAAAACAACAAAGACCCCGTAGAAATTCCACATTTTCTTTCAAATTTTCACTGACTAACCTCATTTTGCCCAAGGAGACTTAGAAATTTGAGTACAGTCCGAAACGGCATGTGAAGTGGTAACAGAAAGAAATTCTGCTTGAGCAGGAGAGCACTGGAAAGATCTAAAGTCTTGTTCCCCCCCACAGAATACATGCATCATTTGTTCAACAGAATATTGAAAAAAGCCAAGACAAAATTTACCGGCTGTTCATTTGGATAACCTTAATGGGAACCTCTGTATGAGGCGAATAACAGTTATTGATTCTCTTTCTCCATATTTAGCAAGGCAGATGAAAAATACACAAAGACCGTAAAAATTAGTTGAATAAATTACACAGATTAAAAAGCGCATGGATACTTAATAGAACATACAGTAGCTTTCCTGCACTGAAACATTACGGCCTGTTTGTCTGCCCGGGGGCATGCTGTACAAACTGTTTTTGTAAACACTGGAGGGAATGCATTCTTGATTGTTTTCAAAGAGGCCTGTTTTTGTGTCATAATGTAACTGTAATGTCCATTTTTTTCAGTTAAAAGTCCGCCGTTTGCCATTTTGTTTTCTAGTGAGTCACAGTTAACCTCCGGTAGCAGCGCCTTAAGGTGTTTTTTTTTTCGTTTTGTTTTTTTGTTTTTTTTTTTGTTTAGTTTACATCAATTTGTTTCGTCTGGTGCAACACAGTGTTGATTCAGTTTGCATATTTACAATTAATTTAGTGTGTCTCTTTTTTCCAGTACTTCCTGGGAACACTTGGGTTGATATTCAATCCACATTTGTCCACATTTCTTTGAGTAATAATTAAAAGCAATGAGATTTTTCCTTTTCACAAAACAGTTCTAACTTGCCAAACTGAGTCTATGAAAAAAAAGTGTAAGATTAGTTAAGGACAAACGTTGACTGACTAAAGAACAAGATGAAATGAGCTGCACTGAATCAAAACTTTAACGCCAGGCCAGATCCATCATTGCAACTCCATAACACACGACTGAGCCCAACACCTGATAGGAGTGAATGAGAGCATTTTAATTCTCAAAAGAACCTGTTCAATGCCAAACAAACACATCTGCATTCAGGTAGAGCCTTTCCGTTCAATTCAGCAAAAAAAGGAAAATAAAACTGCAGCTTTAAAATTGTATTTGGAACTGCTAAATCTCCAAGGATAATTCTTGTCAGGAGAGAACTATGTTATTTTGTTCCCCCCCACAGATACAATGTGAAAATAAAGATTGCATCTCAGTTAATGGCAACAGGATCGGGCTTTCTAACGTTATATTCACAATGCGACAGCAATGTAAAGCCAGACACTTTCAATAACACTGTAAAAGCAGGCACAGAATTCTGGTTTTGAGTTCAACGGCAATGCAAAGCTGAGACGGATTTGCCATTTTGTATTCAACGGCAAAGGCAGCGTGCTAAGAAGCACAGGCGGAAGGGGGGGGGGGGGGGCATCACAGTTTCTCCACAACAGTGGACTGGAGCACAAGCACGGAGAGATACCTGATCCCCTAGACTTCTACTCATTCTGACCCGAGTGTGCTTTGGCCTTCATTTCAAAGGATTTAATAAAGTCTTATATTTATAGTTTTTTTTTTATATTTAAAAATTATTTTTATTTATTTATTTTTTTTTACAAATTTAACACAAAATGTTTCATATTTTTTAATTAATGTATTAAACAACTAAAGTAGGGAGGGGAAAAAGCGGATAATTTGAAAACAAATTACAATTCTTTAAATTAACCGCTCAAGTGAATATTTAAAAAATGGGCCCGTTATGATTTGAATGAATGAAGGTTTGTGACACTGCCCCAGGGCATGGGGACACACCGTAGGACCATCAAACATGAATGGTGTCAGATTTTCCTTCCTGACACCTCATTCCTCAACTGTAATCACAAATTTTACTTTTACATCCTGCCTTCATAGGAAAAAAGAAAAGAAAAAAGTATATTCATGCCTTAAATATGTTTTATCTCCCATTTCAGTTTCATTTACAAATATCTGTTTACTTTCATTGATATTAATTCATACTCTCTCCTGATATTGTTCAGGGGGTTATTTGTTACACTGCACTCACATGTCTTGTTTCTACAGTCAGAATTTAGAATTTCTCTATGCATTTCAGAACACTATCTGTAATTTGTAACCATGGAGACAATATTTGCCTAGAAAAAGCAAAAGGTTGAATCTGGGCAATCTCATACCTAATAATGTACAAGAGTCACGTTAATCAAATCTACAATCTCGGAGTTAAAAATATCTAACTTCTCTTTGCCCCCTCTTTGCCTAATTAAACAGGATATGAATGACAAGATTATCTTTAAAGTAGAGAACGTTAATGTTAATTCTGTTCTTTCCTCCGCCACCCCATTTCATTCTTTTTTTTTTTCTTTTTTTTAAAAGCGCTCAATAAAACTTGGACCGAAAAATATACGATTGGTTTCAGCTTCACGGATGAGCAGGGCTTCTATGCCAGAGTTTTCTGCTCAGATTCAGTGAGCGTTGTGATACTGCATCAACAAGTGCTATGCAAAAATGCTGGCAGTAACCCAACATGCTCACTGAGATGTTCACTGTTGACGCACAGAACAGTCTGCGGAATCACGCTCTGCCAGGTCTTGCTTCTCTCTGAGACAAAGGCGAAAAATCAATTAACATTGCGCCATAACTTGGGTGTAATGTTACAAATGTACATTTATTTACTAAATAAAGATCAGTTAATTTTGACAGTTCAAACTGTTGCGGAACCGGCTCTTAATTGTAAGTAAAAATTTATGATAAATGTAGACTGAATCCAAGTGTCGCCATCGCGCCATTAGTCATAGAGGAATACGTCCCGCAATTCTCAACATCCATTCGAGCACAAATGCAACCAAAGAACTCCCAGGCGGTAACAAGCGTGCTGAGTTTGGGTGCACGTACAGCTACTTGGAACGGGCCACGCTCCCTCCTACACAGAACACCGGTTCCTCAGCGTTCTGCAGGAACAGGATGGCAGAGCAGACCGCAGAGCCACAGGCCTGAGGGCCGCTTCACCCTCGCGAGTCCATTACAGGACGGCACGCCAGGCTGCCCCCGATCTCCGCCCACTGCCCCGATGCGCTGCCCTACATTGTAGTGCGCGCCTCCGCCCCGCAGCTCACAAAGACCTCGATTCTGGGTCTCCGTTGCGGAGCCCCCCGAGGTGCTCCTGACGCATGACTGGCCGCCCTGAAAGGCGCACCGGGGGCGTCGGGCGGCGTCTCCAGATGGAAACCCTTTCCTGATGGCCTTCTTCGGCTTCGGCACACTTTGCCCGCGCGGCGCGGTACGGGGAAATGCTTACGCTTCACCGGTTTGGAGGAAAAAAAACGAAATGTGGCGTTCCGCACGCAAAGCGGGACGCACGTTGGGGGTAAAAATGCAGAACTAGCACAGCACACAGGTTCACGTATCAGGCCAGACTTTCCCCTGTAGTCACAAAAATAAACACTAACAATTGGCTGTGTTTGGTTTCTCCCAGAGAAGATTCCAGCCAGCAAACCAGAGAGAAAAAAACAAACAAGAAATGCTGTGAAATCGCTTGATTTATGAATTTAATCTGTACCATTACCCCACATTTGGCACCTAATTAACACTATAACGGCCCTACAGCATGTCTCACTTCTAGTTATTCAGTGAGTTAACACTGACACTTAACACCGAAAAAACCAAGCATGAATGATTCTTGGAAGGGGGAGTGGGGTGCAGGAAGGGGTGGGTTCATTACCCATCACCTTGTCAATCAAAGGCAGACCATCCAGTCTCAGCACAAGGATCAGTGTCTCAGGAACGGGGCCCGCTCTGATGCCCAAAGAGTCCGGGCGCATCACAGCTTCTGCTGCGCCGAGACGCCCTTCCAGTAATCGAGGATGTCGTGCAGGTCCTCCCCTTTGGCGAACTGGACCTTCTTGCGCAGGGCGTTCCCCGCCGTCACGTAGCACGCCTCCTCCCGGGGGCCCTTCTTGTAGGGCCGGAACCGCTCCCAGATGCGGAGCGTGTTCTCGGAGGTGTACTCGGGGCTGGAGGAGTAGCCGGAGTAGTTGTGGTGCCGGGGGGAGAGCTGGGAGTAGGACGCAGCGTCCCTCTTGGTGCGGGTGAGGGGCTTGAGGAAGGAGGCCCTCTGGCTGGGGGAGTCGGCGGAGCCCTCGTAGTAGAGGGCGGGGAAGGAGTGGCGGTGCTCCGCACAGTGGTAGTCTGGGTGCACCTCTAGGTGCTGCTGAGCACCAGTGCCCGCTCCACCTCCACCTCCGACCCCGCCGCCGCCACCTCCTCCCGCCCCCACCAGAGGAAGCGTCTCCAGTGGCTCCCCGCACCCCGCGGGACTGCTCTTCTCCTGGTATTGGCACTGATCCGGGCTGCACGGCTCCGGGACATCCAGGCTAAAGACCCGGGTGCTTTTGATGGAGCCGCCGGAGGAGATGCTACATTGCTTCTTCATGTTGCCCAGCACCATCATCGCGGCGTCTGCGCTCACCTGCCTCTGCACTGGCTGCATGGCAGTGGCAGGTGGCGGGGGGCGATACGGGGGTGATACAAAACCCCCACCGCTGATCCCGGGCCGCTCGGACAGCGGAAGGGAGAAAGGAAGTGGCGGCGGAGGAGGTATTTTGGGGGACGGCATGACATGGCAGCCCTCTGTGATACCGGGGGGGAGCGGAATGAGGCCCCTCGTCAGAGAGGAGATGCAGGTCGGTGGCGGGGAAGTGGCGTTAGCGGTGGTGGTGGCAGCCGCCGCGGCCGCAGCAGCCACAGCGGCCGAGTCCAGCTTGAGGGCGTCGATGCAGTTGTTGATGATCTGGTTGACTTTGTCCACCTCCATGGCAATGGTGGAGATCTCTGAAGCGGATCCTCTGCCCTCATCGTCAGAGTCCTCCCCGATGTCGCTCCCATCGTCTTCCCGAAGGTCGTCCTCCCCG
The DNA here is from genome assembly GCF_018555375.3 of Anguilla rostrata. Taxonomy (NCBI): domain Eukaryota; kingdom Metazoa; phylum Chordata; class Actinopteri; order Anguilliformes; family Anguillidae; genus Anguilla; species Anguilla rostrata. The sequence continues at coordinate 20,132,505 of NC_057949.1, forward strand.
GCCCCTACCGCCATCCCGTCCTTCCCACGCTCCTCCCCTGGGCCAGAGGTCCTCACATCCATGTAGTTCCCCTTGCTGGCGGCCATGGCCTCGGAGAAGGCGGTGGCCATCTTCTCCACCTGCGGAATGGAGGAAAGGCGGGAAGAGCTGGTGTTGGCAGAGCTGTGCAGCATGCCCATGCTGGAGGAGGCAGAGGGAGGCAGCTTGCTGTGGTGGTGGTGGTGGTGGTGCGGCTGGTCGTGGTGCCTCTGCATCGTGGGAGGCTCGGCCGCCGCCGCCACGACCGCCGCCGCCTCGGGCCCGTACCGCATCTCCAGGATGGTCTTCTTGACGCAGATGGACTTCTGCTTCTCCTCCTGCCTGCGCCGTCTGCGCAGGCAGTAGTACACCAACCCCAGGACCACGAGCATCCCGAAGAGGCAACCCAGGATGGTCATGATGTAGTGGGTGGTGGTGGAGGAGCTGGGCCCCATATCGTCGGGGTTCTGCGTGCGGGTGGAGAAGAAGAGGCACGTATGGTTGTAGCGCTGCGAGTTCCGGATGGAGGCCACGCAGAAGGTGTAGTTGGTGTGGGCCTTGAGCTTGTCCAGGGTGATCAGCTCCTTCTTCTTCTTCAGGTTCATCACGTCCGAAACGTAGCTGTCGTTGTACTGCACCAGGATGTACATCTTGCTGTAGGGCCGGGGGATCTGCACCAGCAGCGAGGCGGAGTAGAGCGAGACGTGATGCAGCTTGATGCTGGGGATGTAGGAGGGGTCCACCGAGGACATGGTGGTCTGGTGGTAGGGCCCGATGCGGTCTGACATGTCCGGGCCCAGGCCCGAGGCATCGGAGTCCGGGGGGAGGGAGGTCATCCCGGGGATGTACACCCCATCCCGGCAGGAGGCGAGGATGGTGCGTGCGCTCCGTCCGTGACCCGTCACGGGGCTCAGCAGGGGGAAGCCGAACAGCTCGCGCGGGGTCTCGCACTGCAGCCGGTCGTAGGTGTGGGTGACGTTGTTGAAGTCCTCCAGCCAGGTGAGGAAGCTGAAGAGGTCGCAGCCGCAGTGGAAGGGGTTACCCGCCAGCTCGCACACCATCAGCCGGGTCAGGCTGGTGAAGGTGGAGGGGTCCAGGCGGGCCAGCTTGTTGGAGGACAAGTCTAAACTGCTGAGGCTGGGGCACTCCCAGAAAGCGTTGGTGGCGATGACCTCGATCAGGTTGTGCTGCAGGAAGAGGCACTGCATCCGCCCCAGACCCCGCAGCATCCCCTCCGTCAGGTTGGTCAGCTTGTTGTAGCCCAGCTGCAGCACCTGCAGGTTGGCCTGCCCGGCGAAGGCCCCGTCCTCGACGTAGGCGATCTCGTTCTTGGTGAGGTTGAGGTCGGTCAGGTTGGTGAAGCGGTTCAGTGAGGAGAAGAAGACGGCCTTCAGCTTGTTCTCGTTGAGCCGCAGGTCGTGCACCGTGTTGTTGATGTGCTGGGGGATGGTCTCGTACGGGGGCTGGTTCTGGCTGCAGATGGCCAGCCACACGTAGCCCTTGTCGCCCTCGATGAGCCAGCAGTCGGCCCGCGCTTGGCCCGGCAGGCGAAGAAGCAGGAGCAAAGGCAGGAAGAGGAGGAGAATGGTGGATGAAGAGGGGGGAGCAGGGAGAGCAGGTATGTGGACCAAGCTTTGCATGATGGGAAAATATGCAAGTTGTCTTTAAAAAAAAAAAAAAGAAAGAAAAGGAGGATGACAGAAGGAGTAAAAGAAATATGCAAAGGTGTTTGGCTGAATTCGAGAGAGAGAGAGAAAGGCGGGAGAGAGAGAGAGATAAATAACAGGAGGGAGGGAAGTGCTTGAAGAGGAAGGGAGTCTGAAAAGCAATCACAGCTGCACAGACGGCATGGTGGCTAGCATGGCCCCCATTTTGGGTGGTTCCGTGCCGAGATACAGTGCCGGGCAGTGCGGGACACGCTCATGGCTCCTCCTCTCTCCTCCTCTGCACAGATAGAGTCTCAGTAATGGACGAGGCCAGGCGACAAACCTGTGAAGAAGAAAGAACAGAAAGAAAAAGAAAGAGTGCAGGAGATGCGTTAGTCACCTGCCAAAGGCAACAACGATGCCTGGATTAAACCACATAACCAGATCATCATCCCATCTCTCAGACCGGACATGACATCACACATTTTCATGCAGCATAGCTACTCTAAAATCCATACTGGGGGGGAAAAAACGATTAAATCTGAACCTTGAGCCATTCACCAATAAATAGAAGATAATGACAATGCTTCAAAGGACTGATTCACTTGCCAGAGGAGTCTTTGTTGGATGTATTCTATTTAATGAATACATTCAGTTGAATAAATATTAAAATATGCCAGCCTTGTAAAAATGCGGATAATTCCATAATAAATTAGAATTTATACAACTGTGAAGTACAACAGACCATATAATTAGACGGGAAAGTACAGATATTACAATACCTATGACATGTTACAATTGTACTGCCATGCACTATATGCTACACAATACACTTATTTTTCAATATTTGACTGATGGAATCATCAGGTAGACAGCAGTCAGCTAGTACGGCACCATTAAAGAATCTTTTTACGCCATGGCGAAAAGAATAATCGATACAACTTGACATTTGAAACAGCAGATTACTTTCTGCAACGTCTTTAAAAAAAAAAAGGTTTAAACTGAACAAAAAATGTTTAATTCCATGGTAACTGGGGGCAGCATTTCACAGTTGTTATTGTCATTGTTAAAGGAACAAGACTGCTAATTCGCAGCCAACTGAAATGTCTAGAATCTAAGATCTGATTCAGAAAACAAACAAAAAGAGAGAAATGAATGAGCAGTCAAGGCAGCGAAAACTACAGAGCTTCCCAATTACTAGTCAGCAAGTACGTAGGAAAGTATTTGGCCTTGCATAACAGTAGCATATGAGGGGTGGAAGAACCAAACATTCCTCAATAAAAATAGTTGATGAAAGTGCAAGTGAATTGATTGAGTGAATTTCACTGTTAAATGATTCAAAACGAGAAGATCGAACCGCAAGTGATTTGATAAAAAACTATTTGATTAAATCAGGCTTCATTTGATAGACAAAAATGCTCCTCTTTATCATCCAACACTACTGCTCGACCAGTTCAAGGTTTAATGCTCGCACTCATGCATATAAAATCCTTTTTAAAATTTTTTTATATCGGTTGCCATTATCTATGTTAGCACTACCATACCATTTATCAGTGTGTTCAGTAAGCCTCCTATGAACCAAAAGGCCACACCAACCCAATTTGATCAAGGTTTTCTGCTACCAATTACTATTCCCCCCACAACCCTCAATGGGCCAATCTGAGTCATTTCAAGCAGTTCTAAAAATGATAGCAGCAAGCGAAGACAACAGGGAACTTTGCAACTTTGTCCTGGAATAACATTGTGCTCAGTCTTTCTAGTCACAATATAATATATTGTAGCAGGGCTACTCACCTCCAGGTCCTGTGGGCCAGAATGTCTGCACTAGCACACCACCGGATTTCACTAACGAGCTTACTTCCTGAACTACAGAGGGAGAGTAATCAGCAAAATCAGGTGGAGCAGAGCGTGGTTGGCGCAAATACCTGCGGACACTGCGGCCTGCAGGACCTGGAGTTGAGCGGTGCTCTGCATCAAATTCATTGGCTAGAGTCGTTCCACCAAAAAAACACGAGCAGGGCTTGACGTTAACAACCGCCAGATGCGGGTAGAATTCAGCCGTGGCGCGTAGCTCCATCACTCTTACCAGCCACTTTGGCGGGTGACACACCGTGTGCCCGTCCCATTGGCCCATCCAGTTTGCTCTCTCGCGTCTTGCCTCCTCAGTCGAGCTGGGAGTGCAACTGATAAGGAGGAATTGAACCACCGCCAAACGTGGCGCCGCATACAGACTTTGTTTACTCACTGCGGCTTTAAACTCCTCGTTTAGTGACGCTCCACGCCAGAGGAGAGCACAGATTCAGATTCTGCGGTTGTGATGGGAAAACGCGGAATTTACGATCGCTGCACCGAACGCAGGGGGGGAAAAAAACAATAGCTCGATAAAGGAGCATAAACTTGATTTAAAAAGACAGATGGTTGTCCATGCTTTCAGAGTCACTTTAGTTTACTTAGCACTACAAAAAAAAGAAAAAGAAAAAGAAAAGAAAAAAGTAGGCTTGTCGCAGTGTTCGGGTCAACCCTGTGGCATACCATGCATGAGCCTACGCAGGTGTGGTTATTTTCACCACCTATGGTATTTTGCAATTGCAATTTAAACCAAAAGTAAAAGTAAAAAATAATCAAAAGTGCATCTGCAAAGATTTTGTAAGTTAAACATCTTGAAGCACATGTTTTGTTCTCGTTCAAAGCTTGATCTATAGGGTGGGAGATGATTGTGTGTGTGTGTGTGTGTGTGCGTGTGTGTGCCTGTGCGCACATGTGCATGTGTGCAAGAAGGATGTCATTCTTTCAGCATGGCTGCTGAATTGTGCAGTGTTCCAAATCCTAGATTTATTTCTCTTGAGAAATTATTTATTTTACAGAATATATGTATGGGGAGGGAGGGCGAGGGAGAGAGAGCGAGAGAGAAAGAGAGTCAAAACTTAACGACTCTCTTTCTGTCTTTCTATGATTTGTTTGCTCTCTCATTTTTCTGTTTCTCTACAGAAATTCTCTCCAGACTGGGTTTGCCAGTTGCAGATGCATTCAAACGCACTGTGCAAATGCATACTATGAAAGGACACGAGAAGAAATATGGTGGCAGCAATAATCCTAAATCAACAGGCTAGCGCCACACAAAGAAAGCAGATGCAACGCACTGCTCAGAAGAGACTGTGCTATCCAGTTGCCAAAGGTTAATAAAATTCTGTTTTTTCCACCATCACATTTTAATGTGATCAGTGCAGATCCTCACATCCTCAGAATGCAACTTGCAGTACAAACCATGCATTACCCATTTCCATGGGCATATCCCAAATAAGGTTCAGTTTGTCTCTCTATCCATTCATCTGTCATAAGCAACAGTGTATTTGCACAGAGGTTCAAAGTGCACCGGGATACACTCCATTAAAACACCCAATAGGCTGTCTGTTCATCACTGTTTTTTTGTTGTTGCGCATAATCTAAAAAAAGAAAAAAATTCTTCTAACCATACACTGAGTACTAACCCAGGTTCTGCTGTGATTCAGCTCGAAGCTGCGGTCATTACTGTAGAATGATGGAGCAGCACACACTGACGCAGCGCAGGGAGACAGTAAAAACGAGAAGCTCCTCCATGGAAACGGACTGAACGTGCGTGGGCGTCTCCCTCTCCAGCTGCCGCGTTTCACAGCGGCCAGTCATGAGCCAAGTCACCTGACTTCAAACGCCAATGCAATCCCAGCACTAGTCAGATGGTGATCCCCACTGAATTTGACGGTTCGTTTCTGCCGTTACAGGCGACCGGTCTGGCGCCGAATTTCTGCCGTTCCCACAGACACCAAAGGCACTGACATGTCTACACTACCCATGGCAGCTCAGCTATAAAAGGTTTTAACCCAGTGCCAGATTCCTACTGGCAGGTAAAGTGATCGGCTAAATGCTGATGCCCTTATTAGCTACTACTGAAAGCAGCTTAATTGCTTTAAATGTTTCTAAATGTATGGAAGGGGCATAATGGGGGCAAAAATAGCTTAAACTGTGAAATAGAGATTTTCTCCACTAAATTAAATTACCAAGCGGAAAATGCACCATATCTACAAAGTAATTTTTAAAACAAAGAAGCTTAATTTGGCACAGTTAGCATAAAAGGGGCAATGGTATTGCCACAAAATGTCGATGAAACCCCATTTTAAATTATTAATTTGGAGGTGTGCGTCCAGTACTTCATAAGTACTGAATGTGCATGCATGCCTGTGTTTGTGTGTATGTCTGACAAAGATCTGCCTGACAGAGAGATTTAGGTGATGCTGGTAGAGATTAAGTCAGATGTTCCTTCTCTCTCTCTCTCTCTCTCTCTCTCTCCCTCTGTCTGTCTTTGTCAGATCATTTCTGCCTCCTTTGCCTCAGATCCCTCGTTTCAACACACCAGAGTGCTGATCTAATTAAACGCTCCACATACTGGCGCCCAGAGGAATGCTTAATTAGCATTGGATCTACGCTGGGTAGGTCTGCCCTACCGAGGGAGAGGAGGATGGGGGTTAGAGTTACTGACTGGGAGAAACAGGAGCGATGCAGATCGGAGAATGTCGAGAGTTCTGCTTCAGCTCACAACATGGCCGACGTTAAATTCAATCGCACAGGAAACAAACATTTAAAATTCCTGTAGGTTCCACTTGGTTTTGATTACCGATGGCAGAGAATCTGCAAGCACAGCAAGGCTGCCTTAAAATAGAAAGAACAGGTTGTTATTTTGTGAGTAGGCTTATAGTAAATTGTAAAATGCTACCCTTTTGGATTGCAGAGATCAGAAGTATAGCTTCACGTAATATTATTTACGTAGCTATAGATAAAACTTTTTTGATCCCCGGAGGGAAATATAGCATATGTAATATATATATATATTTATATATATATATATAATGTTAGTCATCGTGAATTAGTTTTGAAAATTACTGTAACTGTCCTCTGTAGCAAGGCTAGCTGAGCTGTCAGGAGTATGAAGCTGAGGGGGAGATGGAGCAGCACTGTGCCAATGTCTCATTCCTAAATTCAGTACAGCTGATGACATCGTAAGAAATTTCATCCCACATTCACACACAGAGCACTAGAAACCGGATAGTAGGTTGTAGGTTTGATTCCCAGGAGGGGCTCAGCTATTGTACCCTTGGGCAGGGTATTCAACTGTTTCAGAAAATATCCAGCCGCATAAATGTAAAATAATGTAAGCTGTGTAAGTTACTCTGGATAAAAATGTCTGCTGTATATGCCTAAAATATAATATAGTGTCAAATTAAACTATAGTGGGTCCACAAGCATGCCGAAGTAGAATCAGGTGCTCTTTGGAATGGGCTAGTTAAAGGACCCGTTTATTGCTATAATATAGTGTCATTTTGACTATGAAGCTCAGTAACACAGTAACGAGACTATGAAGCTCAGTAACATAGTAATGAAGTCATTATTAAAAAGAATGCAATAAATGAAATTCCTCCATTGGTGAACTAATCGAATAGTGCAAATGCGTGACTATTCAAATTGTTTGACTAATATCTAGGTCCAATTGGCTGCATTATCATAAACATAGCCTTCTGGTTATCCATGTGACTGTTTTCTTCTCGATTGGTAACCTTTCAATAGCTATGATATTCCTATTATACTCTGTAAGTCAATATAAATGTTACTGCATTCACCATTTGGTAGACTGAGACAAAATTATGGTTGGCCAAATGTTCCAACACTGTAACATCATGAATGTTATAATTTATTAACTGGAATCTGTGCTTGAGATGAAGTCAGTTCTTGTTTTTCTACCCCCAACCTATGAAATTACCCAGAGGCTATGAATCAGCTGTGATAATTAGCAACTGGGTGTTTGTCATTTTAGTGAAACAAAACAAGACATGCACACTCTATTTCTCTGTCTCTCTCTCACACGCACGCAACCACACAATAACTTAGGCTGTGTCGCAGCTCTTACCAGGATTACGGGAAGTGCCCTTTTTCGCAAGAACAAGGCGAATATGCGCAAAAGAAGGGCACAATCAGACGTTTTCGTGCAAGCAATAGCCTCATCACCCTGAGATAAAGATGCTTTAAAAGGCTGGTTTTATAATCACAGCACAAACTGGATGTTTATGAGAACCCCAGGGCAGGAGAGGTTGTGCTAATTACAGCTTCTAAATGCACATAGAGACTGCATCAGATATAATGTGTGTGTGCAGCATCACATGATATGTCTATAACATATCTGCCAGTGCTGAAATACCAGTGCTATTACTCTCTTCCCAACTCACTAGCTTCTCAGAATCTGATCAAGGCTTAGCGTTCTTATTTATTTGAAAACGCCCACACTCCAAGCAACCTACATACTGTACAAGTAGCAAAGTCTTAAAAACAATGCTTTGTGTTGTTCCCAGTGGAAAACATGGACTGAACTGCCCCAGTTTAAAGCGATCTGCTCAAGAGTCCAACAGTAGTGCCCAGTCTGGACTTTGAACCTGCAAATGTGGTAAAAAGCCAGGATTAACACAGGGTTGACAGTGTATCATAATGGTTTGGGAACTGGGCTTCAAACCTTAAGGTTGTAGGATCAATTCCCAGGTAGGGCACAGCTGTTGTGCCTTTGAGCAAGGTTCTTAACCTGAACAGCTTGAGAAAGTAATAAGCTGCATCAATAGATTGTATTATTTAAAATAAAAAAATAAGTTGTGTAAGAGTCTGCTAAATGTTGCCAATAATGCATACTGGCATCAAGTACAGCTTAATAAAGGACAATAATCAATGGGGACCATCGTCCTTCCTCACCCCAAAGGATTAAATATTTTTCTAGAAAGGCCTCCATTATAATGAATGTGATGAATGTGATCATGAAAGGCACAACTGAATGGCAAGTTGCTGCAGTCAAAGAACTGAAAAAAGTTCCTTTGTAGATTCACGAAACGTGAAAAGAGCTCCAAGCTGAACCGTCAGCTGCAGTGAAACGGCCTTCTGCCTGATGATATGAATACCGCCAGGGTTCTGCTCATTCGCCGCACGTCACCCTCCCATGGCAAGCAGCATCAATGTCAGAGCCGTTTATCCAGCCTGAGGCCCAGGCGGCACATTCCACACAGTTCCACACACAGTCGGGGAAGAAAGAACCAAGAGGGCCTTAAACTCCCTGACCCTGCTGGTCACAGGCTCAAAGCCCTCTCTTCAAAGTCTCTTCAGCCGCGCCCAACTCGTCAGCAGGGCGCTGGAGGGGGAGGATGGGCAACGCCGACGGACGGGTGAAAGGCGGCCACCGCCCGCACGCTCTGATTCCGCCATCCTCAGAGACCCCGGGCGTACGGCCACTCTGGCTCGGGCCCGGGGAGTGGACGGTTATTCAGGGCAGAACACCACCTGTTACCGGCTGCGTATCAGGACATGAGTTTCAGAAGATAAAGTAAGTTAGCATCGCTAACAATCCACAGTAACTACATGAGCAAAGCTGAAGTGTACACCTAGTACAGGTCTACAACCCAACCTGAGCCCGACGGGACCCAACATAGTATCAGGTTTCCGACCGGGTCTGGGTCGTTGTTTTTCACATACAACTTCGGGCTCGGGCTTTGGGCTTGGTCGGGTTGGATTGGGTCTCAAGGTCTCTGGTATGGGCCGGGTTCGGGCTTCAATTTCATGCCCGTGCAGACCTCCATCTCTTAGCCTTGGATAGACGCCTCCTTTCACTAACGTTGCGTGTTCATGTAGTTCTCTTCAGTATTTTTCTTTGCCAACGTTTAGATCGTGAATCTTGATCTTTCTAATTGTTTGGAGTCTGGCTGCACCCCTGGGTCTTGCCAATTCCGACATGGTTCTGAGCCTCAGGTCTCATCGGTGACCCAGAGAGTCCCAGAGCGGCATCTCCATCCACACATTGCAGGAATATGTGGGAGTTGTTTCTCTGGACCCCCGCCACCTCTGTCAGGAACCAGCAGGAGAGCCTACGGAAACTGCAACACCAACATGACAGTAGCGTGCGAACTCCATCCCATTAGAGTCCCCCGGTTTTAAAAGCAGAACTAACTGCACCACCGTGTTACACAGGATCAGCAGAGGACCGTCTCCCTCATTCTCATCAAGCTTGCCTCCAGTCTCTCACTGGGGGGTTCCCCGCCCCGTTGGGAACGCCTTCAGGCGCATGCGAGCATGTGGACAGACGCGCACGTGCGTGTGCACACACCTCGTCGTGCACGGGGGCTCCCCTGCCCGGCGGGAGAGATCTCCAGGGAAACGTGCGACTCTCGTCTTCCTAATTACCCCGAATTAATTACTGCGTCGCACGCCGGTAATGGCCGGCAGCACAGGGGTGCATGTTTGTAGGCTGGATAAAAAAAATAAACAGAGATAAAAACAATTTTTTTAAAAACTGCCACTGAGGCTTTGGAACAAAGGGCTGTTCAGTAGAACACAGCCCAGGTTTTCAGTGAGTCTGACAGCTGCTCCAGAGTTTTGCATCCTGCCGTTTGGCTTCATTCTCGAGCAGTGCTCTCTGTCCCTGAGAAGACCGATGTTGGTGGTCCTGAGTTGGCTGGGCAGGCGCGGGGTTTGACAGTTTCTCACTGGGACAGCGAGTGCGTCAGCGAGGCGTGAGAGAGCAGGGTGCGTTTGGACCGCGGGCCACCGGCACGGCCCTGAAATTTGTTCTTCTTGTTTTTCGTGCAAGAGGAGGAAGCGAAGGCGAGAAACTAGCACACAATGTACCGGGGCCCCCTGACCACCCTGCTAACTGCTAAAAGTATAAAACCACAACAAACACAAAGGTGTTTTGGCAACGAGGCACTGGCCTTCTCAATGAAGGAGCTTTCCACCTTCAGTTAGCGGGTTTCTCTGTGAATTGGCATTGTTGAGTCTCCAGGGATTGAAAGAGAAAGAGGGGGGAAAGTAATAACAACAATAACTGGTCCAGGAAGAAATGTAATCCTCGTCTGGCAGGCCGCAGAGGACAGTGCCCTCAGGTTAGTGCGGACTTTACCTCTGATTAGCCAGGGAAACACAAACCTCCACAAATCCAGCCTTCGGTTCCTGAGGGAGGGGGGCAGTGAGAGAGACACAGAGAGAAGAAAGAAAGAAAGAAAGAAAGAAAAGAACTTGTCTGGAGTTGACAGACAGTGGTGCCATTAGCGCCGTGTCTGCAGGCCTCAGAAAGGGCTTCCCCTGCGCCACCCGAAATGGACTCCAGCAGCACCTCCAGCGCTGCCTCCCTGCGCCCGTCTGCAGTCGCGGTCCCGCACGTACACAGCGCGTCCGCACTTCTGACCCCGCTCCCTTCGCAGTAGTGCGTGGTGGCGTGCGACAGCACTCGGGCGTCCGGCTGTTTGGGCGTCGCTCCTTTCAGGCGGCCATGGCGGAAGGTTCCCTCCCAGAGCTGAACTATCACACTCCGCGCTCTGCACCGGCGCACTGCGTGTTTGAGCCCCGAATCACCCACTACGAGCCCCGGCGCCGACGGGAAGACGACGCGGGTGAGCTTTGGCCTTCGCCGTTCCCAGCGGTTGCCCTTGAGCTCCGACGATGGGTTCCCGCCCTAGCAACCCGCCACCACAAAGCCCTGCGGGATTGCCTCTAATGCGGATGGAGCAATTTCAAAAGGCTGGGCGGCTCCAGCGTGCAGGTGCTGGGGAACTGCAGTAAAGCAGATTTACAACTCTATTTTCCGACCGCCATCGCCCTGCTGCAACGAAAAAAAACCTAAAAAGCGCTGCTTTAACAGTAACCTACAGCTTACGGGCTTAAAGCACGGAGCGAGTCGCATCTGCACAGCCTATTAATAAGACAGATGTGCGATAAAGACCTGGCACAGGTAGCGGAAGAGACGGGGTGCGTAAAAGTACCTGAGAAACGGAACGGTAAACATCCAGCATCGTTAATACCCTGACTTTGCCTTGTAAAGTGCATGGGGAAAGGGTGTGCATTTTTAATGATAGAATATTTTAAAAACCCGCCGGCTCCTGTGGTCCTCCTCCTCCTGGCGCTACGCAGTGAGAAACCGCGGTTCCCCGCGTGCGACTGCAGCGTCGCTGAAGAGAGCGGCACGCCGTCCCGCATTTTCAGGCAGGGAAATGAATAACGTTCACGAATCTCCTGTTACCTCACATAGGCTCTCTGCTTTATAAATATTGACAAGAATGAATAAAACCCCCCAATTAAGCGAAACCTGTTTTTAATTAACTTGCATTTGAATAATAAATCCAGTAAGTGATTAATACTCTCGTGTTAAAAAATGCATGATTCATATGATCAAATATTTGGTCTCATCTCCCACATAATGTACTTTGCTGCTATTTTTTTCCACCCATGTTCTTTTCCGTTTTGAGATTCTGTGGTATTTTATGCTCATACTGGCAAAAAAAACACGACCCACAGCTACATTTTGAAAATTGAAAATAAATGCCAAACTGCGAAACAGATTTTTTTTGCCTCTTCTTACGAGCGTCTGACAAGCGGGCAGACCGTCTGTAACGGCTCAGATGTCGCTAACATCGAGGGCATCGGGAGCAGAGCAGCTGGAAGAGCCGCTGGAACCGCCGCGCTCGAAAACAGGCGCAAGGTCTCCGAATAACGGACAGGCACTAGGGAAGCAACTATAGATTATTCATGTGCAAATCATAAATATTCCATAACTGTAATCATGCACATGCTGAGAGAAGCCAGGAATTCCTCCAGAAAGTGCGATCCAGACAGATGAAGCTCATAAAACACATTTTTACTAATTTCATCGAATGACATATCAGTGGCAGAATCTAATTAACTTGGGGAAAAATTAACCTCATTATCATGATGATGATCATGATCATCAAATCTTTTTTACTCATTCACTACTTTTCATTTCCCATAGATGAGGGACAGAACAAATGTAGAATAATCGTATCTAGCAGTCTGCTAACTAGTAGACAGAACTTATTTCACAGAAGCTCGAAACTGGCTGCTACCTGGGAGGTATAGCTCAGGAGTTCCTGTCTCGGTTTCAGGCAGTGGTTCTGAACCCTCTTCAGTAGCCTTCATGAATATGATAGTCATTTTGTAGTGATATATCAGTCTTGCTACCAACAAGCTCTTATGTACAGTCCATATAATGCTTCATATGTAGCATGCAATTTGGTCATTTAATAGCTTATTAAACCAGTAATGCTTAATGCGTAATTAATAATTCCCTTTAAAAGAAGAAAATACATTCTTCACTTTGATTCATTGCCTAAATTCTGAATTATTAGAGTATTTGCCATTTATCAACATAATTTAACGCTATGCATCCATATAATTTAATGAATACAAAACGCAATACACAACGACGAACAAACAACTCACAAACAACTTGCGAACAACCATTCAAATCACAACAAAATAGCCTGAGCCTTCGCTGAACTGGAAATAAATTTGTATGTCTGATCTAGTTTACCCATATCCACAAGACATATGAACAAAATGTAATTTTTTCCACTGTTCACAGTTCTGAACTACACCCAGACACAGGATAAGGGATGCTACACATAACTGCGCAAGGAAAGAGTTGGATTTGCCTTTAGTAAGGCTGAAAATAGGGGTTATAAAACGAAGAAAGTTTTGTTCAGAGGAATGTCTCACTTTGGGAATGGTTTAATAATTCAGTGTGGATTAACGGACACCTAACCGAGCGACCATCCGTGGATAAAAGCTTTCAATGGTTATAAATGTTCTGACCATTTTCTCTACAATGCCGTGCTTTTTCTTTCCAAAATGTCAGAATCATTCATTTTCCCATCATAACACTGTAGTTACAAGCTATCATTTCAAGGAAAGAATAAATTATTTCAGGATAAAGATTATCTGAATTAAATGCAGTGGACTCAAATATATTATTACATGAGTGATCTTTCAAAACAATTTAGCAGAACACATTCCTAACCATTATTCACATCATTATGCATGATTGCCCAGTGGCAGCTCACTACTATCCACATAAATCATGAAGAGAAAAAACCCTCCATTAATCTAGAGATGGGTCAAGTCCTTTGATGCTGTTGTTAAACATAAGTGAATGTATGAATGAGGGTAGTCATTAGGGAGCTGGACTTGACAATCAGAGGCTACAAGTTCAATTGTCAAATTGTATGTAAACGTTTAACCTGTGGAAGTCGCTCTAGATAATCGCACCTTCTAAATGCCTAAATGCAAATGCGTCGTGTTCAATCGGAGTTCAAATGAAGTGCGTCAATTTGTTTCAGCCAAGACCAAACCTAGATCCACCAATGATGAGCTGCAGACACTAGGACTATCACCATAACAACCCTTAACCCTAACATTATTACAGAGGCTTAGGTTTTGGGCAGAGGGGCGGGGCCAAGCGTTCCCTCATCACGCTCGTTTCCTCTCGGCTGCTGCTATTGGTCCGGCACCCGTGCGTGGGTCGCCCGTTTTGGCCGACACGCCGCAGTCTGAGCCGGCAGCCCCCCTCCCCCAGGGTGTCTCACCCTGCGGGTCCCCCGGTCCCGCGTGACAGTTCCCAGCATGCTTCACGGCCCTCGCTCTCAGAACTGAGGAGGAGAGGTCGCGTGTGCGCGAGGCACCGATTCATCAACTCAAGCGTTTCGTCCAGTCACGCGGCACGCTTGAAACCTTTCAGGGCCAGAAGCAGGTGCTGCCATCCTGCACCCCTGACTTCACAGTCTCACCGATTACACTTTATTACAAAGACCAATTTATACTGCTAAAACTGTGCCTATCAAAAGACGCTAAAAATATCATTACGCACTAAAACTACAATTTAAAAACATCAAATAAAATTAGATGACGCTAAGAACTGCAGTTTAAAATCATTAAGTCCTTTTGATGACACTAAGGCCTATGGTTTAAAAACATTAAGTAAATTAAAGTACGCTACACTTAGAAGCCTGTTGGCAATAGAGCACCTGCGCATTGTTTGTTCTGTAATTGTTTGCTAGGTAATTTAGAAACTGACTCACATTTTATTAGCAATGTGTTAAAGTTGTGAGACCAATGGGATTTAGTGAATGAAGGGATGACGTTAGCAGGCTGATGCATCGCAGCCGTTTATTAGATGGGCCTCATTGGAAATAACTTATAAAAGGTTTAGGAAGAGAGCGCTAACAGCTGATTTTACTTAACAGAAAATCAGAGTCCGTGGCTAATGGGCTAATATACAAATGCACTTGCATTTTGATTCAACCGTCAACCTAATTAGGGACTCAATCTGCTCTGGAATGGGTTTCAAACCTTCACTCGCGGTCCAATTAAGAGAAATCCTTAAGCGAGCGCAAACTTAAGACTCCTTCTCCGTGAGCGATTTATTTTGGGTCCTCTTCCGAAAATGAGATAATTACAGAGCCATCGTGCAGAGACGCTCCAAAGAGTCGTCGTGTCAGTTAGCAGAGAAAATCAGAGACACAAGCCTGGACTCAAGTCTATCCTTAACTTTGTCTCGCAAGCTAAACACAAGTGTTTTCAATGCAAACAATTTATTTTCTGTAATCCTGCAGACTGCTGAGCTAGTACAGCTGTGATTACAGAGAAGGAATCCAGCATTTACAGTTGAAAGTAAAGAGATGCACAGTGAATCCAGGGCGTACAGTGAGTAGGAACACACACAAGCAGGCACGCACACACACACATGCACACACTCTCACACACACGCATGCACACACACACACGCATATACGCACACACACACACACACACATACACTCACACACACACACACACACACACACACCATACCACGCACACACTCTCACACACACACACACAGGCACATGCATGTGGGTGTCACCAGCTTCACTGTCTGACCTGACTTCACTCAGTTCAGTGAACAGAAAATATGAAAGGGCAGAGAAGTTCTCTGCCTTCAGGGGTGTGTCTTAAAGTGCACGTACAAAACCGCACTCCTCCCTGCGCATTAATGCAACACGGTCCCTCTTGCACTCAAGGTAGGCAGCGGAACTGTGCTCGTTACGTGTTTTACACCACACACTGAATTACACATCAGGACGGCCGTGCGCAACATGCAACGGGCGGTAAAGCCCAGTGCGGTCACGGCTGCTGCCTTTATCTGCTGCTGCTCGGGCTGCAGTCGTCACGCAGGCCAAGGAAGCCCGTGAAACGGACAGCCAAACACCTTCCCCTCTTTTTTATTTTCTCTCCCCATAGTGTAAAAAATAAATAAATAAATAAATAATGCCTTGGCCTCATTTATTTTTCATCTGTGGAGCCGGGGCTGTCTCTGCTCTCGGGGCCCTGCAGTGCTGCAGACGTGCGGCGCATGAAAGCCAGGGCGTCGGCCGCAATTAGAGGCGCGATGCTAAGAGATAATACCCCCGCTTCTCCCTCTCTCCCTTCCGGCTCAGCCTCTCGCTCTCGCTCTCTCACTTTCACACTCACACCATCTCTCTCCTGCTCTCCATCTGTTTTTTTCCCCCCTCCTCCGCTACCCCCTCCTTATCCTCCTGCTCGCTCTCCTCACGTGAAAGTGAACAGAACATGGACCGTTTTTTATCAGTGCGTCTCAGAGATAAGACCGCGTGAGGAAATTCTGCAGCTCTCTCAGCCTCTCTCTCTCCTTCCTGCTTTCTCTCTCGTGCTCTCTCCCTCTCTCTCTCCCTCCCCCCCTCCCACCCTCCCTCCGAGCGCGCTGACCGGAATGCTGATGAGAAGGCGGGGTGAGTCAGAGACAGGGGGATGTGGGGGCAGGTAGGAGCGGGGCCTCTGTGGGCAGGGCATCGGTGCGCTGTGCCGCGCTGATGCTGACAGTCTCTCGGGCCGCGCTGTTTAAATAATGAGGGAGCGGGGAGAGGCACCGGCAGCAGGGAAACTCCAGCCATTTGTCATGATTTAGCCGTGATCACTCCGGCTGCCACAGAGCAGCACTGCTCTGCTCACTGCTGCAACGCCTCTCTGCACACAGGGCTATGACTCTCTTCATCGCTCACACACACGCACACACTCATTCACTCTCACACACACAGTCTCTCTCTCTCTCACACACTCTCGCTCTATCGAACACACATGCACTCACTCTCACACAAACACAGGCGCTCTCACACTCTCGCTCTATCACTCATGCACACACATTCCTCCTCTCTCTCTCACACACACACACACTCTTTCACATACAAACACATACAAACACACACACACACTCTCTCTCACATACACACACATTCTCTCTCTCTCACACGCACACAAACACTCTCTCTCTCCCACAATGCACTCTCACAACAAACACATCAAACACACACTCTCTCCTCACTCAAACACATTTTCTCTCACACACCCCATAAATCCTCTTCTCAAATACACACGCACTCTTTCACATACAAACTCATACAAACACACACACACACTCTCTCTCACATACACATTCTCTCTCTCTCACACACACACACGCACTCTTTCACATACAAACACACACACACTCTCTCTCACATACACACACATTCTCTCTCACACACGCACACAAACACTCTCTCTCTCACACTCACACACACACACAAACACACAAAAGTCACTCTGCCTCACTCTAAAGTTCTCCATCTTTATCCTTCTTCCACTCACTTTCCCTCTAAAATCCTCCTTGTCTCAATCTCTCGTTCCACCTTTCTGTCCCTCTCTGCCAATCTCTATCCATCACATACTCTTTAGACCTATTTCTCTTTCACTCCCACTTCTCTCTCCAACAACTTCTCTCTACTTCTCTCTCTCTCCTCCCAATACTTCAGCCAGCACAAGCTTTGATGTAACTGTAGTGCGGCAGTGTAGTATAACGGGTAAGGAGCTGGCCTTGTTACCAAAACTTTGTAGGTTCAATTTCAAGTTGGGACACTGCCGTTGTACCCTTGAGTAAGGTACTTTACCTGCATTGCTTCAGTATATATCCAGCTGTATAAATGGAGGCAATGTAAATGCTATGTAAAGAGTTGTGTAAGTCGCTCTGGATAAGAGCATCTGCTAAATGCCCATCAGAGGCAGTATGCTTTACCTAAGCAAGCTGACCTTAGAACAGAATTCTCTCTCTGCTGATTCGTGCAGGCATAGGGATAATGCATACAGCATCCCGTCCCTAATGTTTATCAGTCTGCCTACTTTTACTAAGCTGCCATTTAGCAGAATCTCTCAGGCAGGGTGAAAGAATGTGAGCACAAGTGCAAAGATCAGAGTTCCAAAGTTCCCAAGGGGGGGGGGGGGGACAGGGGGGGGGGGGGGGGGGCCTAGTCTCCTGCGTCTAGCCAGATGTGTTTCCACGGAAACAGCGAATGGCAAGTTTCCCTTCTCCCCCTGTTCCAGAACGCTCGACTCGTGATGCGTATGGAAGGTGCGCTGGCCAATCCCACAGCCTTCCCATTACAGTAACCGACCTGGTGGAGTCAGAGCCTTATGGATGTCTGCTCAAGACCAAAATGAGGTGTCCATGTCAAAATTAATCAAGGCTGCTGTAAAATGCCCCCCTTTCGCCTCAGGCAGTGTGATATCCTCACAGTCGCAACTGGGTCAAGAGGGCCAGAGGGCCAGAGACACATGTTCAGCCGGGAGGAGCCGTAACTATGAGGCCTGGGTAGGAAACGTGAAAGACAAACATGAGTGCGCCTGAATGCGAGTACAGGTCATTCAGCCGACCATGGCACCGTATCCACTTCTTCGCTGATAAAAGTTTAAACGATGTCTACAGAGGCATAATGCTGGGGAATTGTTCAGGGTATATAGTGCAGTATAGCATGCGCTTACAGGCCTTCTGATCAGAAGTGATTTAATCTTCTCTCCAGTACATAAAGCCCGAAGAAATCTTCTGTAGCTGAGCCGTGCCTAATGCCCTGGCATCATTAGTTCCATACGATGCCCCGAAAAAAGAGCCTTGTCTTTCCACCGCACGTCCAAACGTAATATAAAAACCTGTGTTTATTCGAACAGACTACAGCCGTGTCCACAGAAGCATGCCAAACCAATGAAGCATGAAAAGCAGCTTTCATTACATACATGTCACACGGTCTTCTGAGCCAGTGGAGACCGCAATAAATATAAACTGATCATCCAGCCTGAAGCTGTCACATCCCGTCCAAGAAAAAATAACATGGCTGTTTCTGAGATATATTAAAAATAGGCCAACATAGTGTGTGTTGCACATTTGTCTGATCAACGCTTTCAAACAACACAAGATCTCAAACCTAGCCATCCTCCCCCCACCCCCACCCTCCAGGCGATGCACAGCTATCCTACCAGAAATCACAAGACGGTTTATATCATTTATAAGGTCACTGGTCTTTCCTGCACACACTCATCTCTTCTTCTTTTTCTACAGTTAGTCCAGCCATCTTGTCTCATTACCCACAATCCTCTCTGCCTTATACTTTTGTGTCTCTCTGTCTTACACTAATGCCTGTCTGTGGGACAAATGTTCAATAAATGAGGACATCTTACATCCAAAGGAGAGCCTTGCGCTAACTTTCTCTGCATGTTTGATGTAACAGGCCTCAGAAGACATTCTGTAGCGCATTCATTTATTTATTAGCGAAGCGTACCGCTGTCAGAGCATGATGCAAACAACAAACACGGAGACCACCGAGTTGCCATTAATATTCATCAGCGGCGAGACTGCGATGCTCGGTCTTTGTTTCTGATTTTAATCCCTATCGATAAGTATGAAACTGATGTAACGGCAATCAATCAACATAAAAACTGCCTCCAAGGCCTGTCTGCTCATTAATATTCATGAGCATGATGACCAAAATTGCTCTTTGCCAGAATTGCTCTTCAGAGACTCAAGCAATGCCATGCTCAGTATTAAGGAAAATTAACTGTATTTAATCTCAACAGATATTCAGCGGAAAAATATTTGACATCTATACAGTATCTTTTGAGCCTTGAAGTGTTCACAGATCTCACTTTCTGTTTTCCACGTGCCATTGTTTACTCTCATGACAGTGTAAAGTATGTAAACAAAGTACTTTAATATGAGAGATGGGGTCCGTTCTCATGCAAATAATCTGTAAGCTACATGCCTTTAGCAAGACACGATGGACCTTTAAATGATGATCCTTTAAAAGGTCAGTGACACCATTAGAGTTAAACCCCTTCAACACGGACTCCATGTCAATAATCAAAGTGGCACAACAGGCTTGCATTGTATTTCCGGTCGCCGTGATGTCACGACACTTCTGTTAAAATGCCACAAGCTGCCCTTACTGCCAGATTACAGTAGTTCTGGAGACATTTTAAACAACCTTTTCCCCTCAAAACCGTTTTATCTCCCAATATAGAGTTCTGTGGCAAGGCCTTTCCAGAACAGCACACAGACCAAGTCAGCAACTGCAGCCATTCACCAGCTGTGTTCACTTTGAAGGAGACAGGGAGAAGGGGGGGGGGGGGCTGCCAAATAAAGCTGAATATCATTGGTCAATGACATGGCCCTGTGGGACTCCCCACTACAGTAAGCGTTAGCATGGTCAAGATCATATTCTGGACCCTGGGTTCCATGGGGTGATGCAACAAGACACAGTACTTGTATGATGTTACTTTCATGCACCGACCAAGAGGTTCACAACACTTCTTTTAGTCTTTTAGGTCTTATGCAAATCTTGGCTGCAGAAAGATGAACAGCTATCATTACCAACAAGTCAACAGACAAAGATGATAAATTGTGGTCAAACATTTATGGAAATATTTCTCACTGTAAGTTAGAGGTAAGCAATTTTGATGACATTTTCTTGGAACATTATGGATTGCCCAGGTGCGTACGAACACTTTTGGGTAGCAACCAAACCAATTAGCATAAAGATAAATAAAAATCCTAGCACTGAACAATACAACACTTAATCCATTGCTTATCTGCCTGTCTGGGAGGGCCTCCCTTTTCTTTAAATAAGCGTTCTCTCGCAGACGCGCTCGTGCGTTCACACGTTCCGGGCTATTTGTGCACACACACGCTGCCGGCTCCAGCAGGGGTGTTAATGAGCGCAGTCTGGCTGCGCGGAGACGATCCCGCGAACGCTGGGACACGCCGCACCCCTCCTGGCGCGCGGCGGTAGTTACCGGCTCCGCCCCCCCCGACTAACTGTTTAATTGGAGTCGTTATTCTGATGGAAAGCAGACCCTCCAGGTGTCCGACGTGTAAATCAGCCGCCGATTAGGCGTCAGCGGAAAGCCCCAGCTGGACCGCTGCGTTCCGCGCAGTCAGACGGCGGCGGGTTTCAACACGATCTCGCTAACTTTCCGCATTTCGGAATCCTCGCTTCTTTTATTTTTTTTCTCTCTCCTCGCTCTCTCCTTCCTGCATTTTCCCACTTTTGTAAAAAAAAAAAATGTATTTCAGGTTCCGTGTCTTCGGTCTGCGACGGGTAAGTGGGCCCTTCACCTTGGGACGCCGAGACCCAGTTCCTGGCGCCCTTCTCAAGGTTCTTCTGAAGCCGCTCTAATTGCGACGGCGTGATCTGTGTCACCCTCAAGGTGCCTCGGCCTGAAGGACGTCCTTCGGCTGAACCCGGGCGCGTCTCTGGCAGGCGCTGCGCGCGGCTTTTTCTGGGGCGGTCGCTGGCGGACGCGCGGCTGCTCCTGCGTGTTCAGGTGTGTGTTTATACACGCGCGGCCGGGACAATAAGCTGGCAGACTGGGGGGGGCCCAAATACAGCCTGTTTGGCCCTTTGATCACTGAGAGGGTAAAAGGGTCTGCCTCTGCACAGTGTCAGCGGGCCTTCCTCAACTGACAAATTAATAAGTAATAGGTAAATGTATTTTTATTTTGCATCATGTATATTCCTATTCACACAGTTTTGTAAATGGTCTGTGAAAACTACGTAGCCCATAAACACCACAAAAATTCTACAGTTGTTGAAGAGCCAGGATGCACAGACGAACATGCACCATGTATGCAGTGCATACATGCACATACGCAAGTGTGCGCGTGTATGTACGTGCAGCGCATGTATGCCCTTGCATACATGTGCATTTAAGTATCATGTGCGTGTGCATACGTACATGCAAACCAGTGTTACGTGTCAACTGAATAGCATCCTGTATACTCTCCCCCGTTCATCTTTTGTCTGTTTTTGACAATTTAATCCCCATTTCTGTTATCCTGTGATCTTTCCTCTTTCCATTTCTCCCTTTCCCTTTTTTCTTCTCTTTCACCTGGTGTGCTGGCATTTCGATCTGCCACTCTGCACTGCCAGGATTTCATGCCTCCAGTCTTTCTTTTTTTTTTCTTTCTCTACCTGTCAAAATCCCGCTTTTATCCTGTCCTCCTTTCATCCTTGAGCTCCTGCGTTCATTCCTTCTTTCTGAGGCAGATGTGGCCACAGTCCAGACATCCCACCCCGACAGCTGCAGCACTTCATTTGACTAGTCATCGCCTTATTAGAACCAATACAGCCATTTCTCCAAAGACGGGAGATTATAAATCATGCAAGCGGTGTGAAATCATTTTGGGCTAGAATAGGATTCCCCTCTGGACTCCTCATCTAATATAATTTATTAGTATCCCTTTATATTGTTACCAAATATAATCTGGAACAGTGTGCATTTTGAGATGAGGGCCCACTTGTCCCCTTCAACTCAAAACTGAGATGTCTTGTGAATAATAGTCACATGGACCCTCTTCTTTGCTCATCTACAGCTTGTAAAGCTAAAAGGAGTAATAGTTGGACTGACAGCATGGCATCTGCTGAGAGGCTGTGTGGCAAACACAGCCACACAGCAAACACTGTGTGGTCTCACACCGCCAACTCCACACGAGTGGCAGCACAAACTGTCCACCCGCCTTGATGTCCTCTGTAAGGCTTTTTTATCGTTTCATTTTAAGAGGAAAGGCTAAGAACCCCTCACACACATAAAGTATGACAGTGACTATCTACAGGTACAGTGAGGAGAGAATCGCAAATAATTAATTACTACTACTATGGCTACTACTAAGCACTTAATACTACTGCTGCTACTTACTACTACTACTGCTATTGCTACTACTTCTGCTACTATTGCTACCACTACCACTACTACTACTACTAAGAACTTAATACTACTGCTACTACCACTACTACTATAGCTACTGTTACTACTCCTACTACTACTAAGAACTCACTACTACTGCTGCCACTCACTACTACTTACTATTGCTACTGCTAGTAATGATAATACTCCCCCCTTTCCCACCCGGGGTGGGAGGGTTGAGTAACTCACTCTGCTGCAGGGCGGGGCAGAGAGGTTGGGGGGAGGGGGGGTTGACTATGGAAGTTGATTTTGAATTCTTTTTCATTTCCTTTGCTGGCATCTTCTCCAAAGTAGGTCAACACAGAGAGGATTGAGGTTAGAGAGAGGGAGAAAGCAGGAGAGAGAGAGAAAGAGAGGGAGTGGGTGAAAGACAGGGAGAATGATGTAACGGAAATTAAAAACAGTGAGTGACAGAGAGAGAGAAGGGGGAGAGATGAATATAAAAAAGTGAGAGTGAGACAGAGTAAGAGCAGAGACGGCGGAGGTGCTGTACGTGTCCCATGTTAGACAGCGATTCTGGACTGAAAACTAAAAGGCGGTTTTGTATTCCACGCCGTTGGCAGGCTATTTAAAGGAATCAGTGGGGCGAGTGCGCGATTGCAGTTGTGCAAATGGTATAACATAACAGATGCATCCCATAAAGCTCTTAAGCCTTCGGATGAGATCACTGAAAAGAGCGGAGACCATCCCACTCGTTTGGATGGCTAACGTGCTACAGTCGCACAGGAATCCCCTCAGCTTTCCCAGAGCATCGCCATGTACACCTCCCTGCATAACGGCTCTGCATACTAACGGTAACAGGTGTAACGGACATAATGGCTCTCCATATTAACAGTAACGGATGTAACAAACATAATGGCTCTGCATGTTAACAGTAATGGGCATAACAAACACAATAGCTCTGCATGTTAACAGTAATGGATGTAACAAACATAATGGCTCTGCATATTAACAGTAATGGGCATAACAAACACAATGGCTCTGCATGTTAACAGTAATGGATGTAACAAACATAATGGCTCTGCATATTAACAGTAATGGGCATAACAAACACAATAGCTCTGCATGTTAACAGTAATGGATGTAACAAACATAATGGCTCTGCATATTAACAGTAATGGGCATAACAAACACAATGGCTCTGCATGTTAACAGTAATGGGCATAACAAACACAATGGCTGTGCATATTAACAGTGACGGGTGTAACAGACATAATGGCTCTCATATTAACAGTAACAGACATAATGGCTCTCATATTAACAGTAACAGGTTTAATGGACATAATAGCTCTCCATTTTCACTCCTCTCATCGTGGGTTACTGCTGCCCTTTCTGGACCTAATTTGTGCCCCAGATTTGTACTTTTTTCCACTATTTTTTTTTAAGGACAACTTGAGGACCCGTTTTAGTGCTGGGGCCTCTTCCCGTGATCTGGAGAAAGAGCAGAGAAGCAAACTCTGTCCTCCAAAGAGCGAGGCATCAGCCACCTCTCCGAGCAAAGGTACCTCACCTACAGCCAGCACAGGTACCTCACCTAGAGCACGCCCACTCCCAACCATCCCCCAAAGCGCAATGCGAGGCCCCGTCGGCCTGCCTAAAACAGTGGATCTGATACCAGTATTCCAAAGCGTTGTTCCGACGGCATATTCACACACAGGAAATCAGCGGCTTCGTAGGATAAATGACCGGTCATACTCACAAACGCACGCGAATGTTTTTCATTACTGCAGAGGCCCGGGAGGTGAGGCAATGCCCCGGCGTTTGCCATGGAAACGGGCGGGAAGAGCACAGGGCCCGAATAACCCGAGGTGCAGCTGACCATCTCTCGCCGCAGCCGCACGCGCTCACCGCCCACAGCCAGACAGGAGGTAATTACCCCGCGTTTCCGACCGCGTCGCCCCTAACGACCGCGAGAAGCTAAATAACGCACAGCACCGGCCAAGGGCGAGGAGGACGCGAGACCCTGCCCGAGGCTCAGCAGATGATAAACTGCAAATATGGAGGGCTGGTTTTTTTTTTTTTTTCGTTTTTTGTTTTTTTGGTGCGTTTCAAAGCGGTTAAATAAAAGCCAGCTGTCAGGCCTGTCACGCTAATCGCAATGAGCAGAGCCCAGTGAAGAGCCATAATTACAGAGACACCGAAAAGCACTTGTTCGCTGTATCTGAACTGCTCTGCTGCAGAGAGGGGGTTCTGGGGCTGGGGGGGTAAAATCTCTGAATAAAAACACATTTGCCTCCACAGCAGGACCCCGCTGGACATGGCGACTGGCTGACCTCGGTGACCTGCCTTGTAATCGGCTTACGGCTCACAGGGGGAGGGGGAGCGGAGCGCGGCGGTGACGCAACGCCCGGTCTTCACCAGGCCGAACATCTTCGGCTAATCCGCAAGAACATCGAAATCGAAAAAAGGGACTAGAAAAAAATGTTTCAGAGGCCGGCAGAGGACACGCGCCACAGTATGAACATTTCCTACACAATGGCACTGGCATATATGCCCATTGAGACAGAACTAACGGCTGCACTTTCCCACTCAATAAAAGCAATAGTGTCACGTAGGTCGCCATGACAGCCATGAAGCCAGCAACAAGGAACCACCTGGTAACACCTGTCCAGGTGCAGCTTGCAGGTGACCAAATGGTGCAGAGAGGCCTAGTCATTCATCTGATGGCCCAGACACCTCTTCACCTCCAGAATTTGAAACTCAAGATTTCAATCATTTTGTTTACCCTTTATATCCATAGCCATGAAACCCAAAAAATACCATCACTGGAAATCAAGGCACCTTCACTGATTGCCCATGGCAGGAATCTGAGGATGTGTGATATAAATAGTTTTACAATCACCGTATAACTTCATCATTCATCAACACCACATCACTGTGGGCCAGCAAACAGCAAAACAGAAACGATCTCGGGAACAGACGTCAGAACTTGGTTTAGTGACGACATTGACGACCCATTTCAGGCCCACTGACGTCCATTTAATTATCTTTCTCACAGTCCAACCAGATAAAAAAAACACCAGATAACTATCGGGAAAGTGCAGATGTGTGAGTAGAACAGCGGAAATGGTTACGAGTTGCAACCTTTGCCCAGGCTTTATACCGTATAATTTTACCAGCGGTGCGGTGTGGTGTGTTGCTGGATGTCATTTTGTTGGACGTAATAGAGTTGTTTTGTCTGATTCATACACCATCCTTCTTCTGGCTGAAAAGCCATTCATTCCAGCTGTAACGGTCATCAGGTTGCCCAGGTTGCCAAGGTGATTCCGGTTGGTCACCGTCCCCCACTGTGAGGTGACATCAGAGCATCAGCAGAGTCCTTGTAATGAAACAGCCCACACACACACACACACACACGCGCGCACATACGCGCACGCACACACACACAGCACATGCATACACACAGAGGCAAGCTGCCCAAAGAGGACTGCAGTCATAGAGTGGTGGAAACAGAGCTTTCTTACAAGCAGTCAATTTGAGACAAACTATATCCCAATTTTATATAAACCCACCCCGAGTTCCAAAATCAGCAACACTTCCCCTTTTGTTAGGAGGGCAAGCACAACTGTGCAGAACTGGCAGCACAACTCCGCAAGCCACACGCTGAGGGAGGTACATCTGCAAATTTACCTGCACCCCTTCATGCAAGTACAACAATATGAATTTTAGAGAACGAGGGAGACAGAGAGAGGAGGCTGAGAAAAATAGAGAGTGAGAGAGAATGAGAGACCAAGGGAGACAGAGAGAGAAATAGAGAGAGAGAGATAATGAACAGTCTGTGCAGGCAGAGGTGCTCCAAGTATGAACTGACATAAAGCGTTCAGGAGAGAAGTCAACAAATATTTGTAAAACCAAGCCCTGTGCAAAGTGTTTAGCTGCAAGCAGCAGACCCGTGTCAGGTCTCCGGTCTGCGCCGAAGCAGACCTGTGAACGAAAATGCTTTTCCCCTGCTGACAAAAACGCTTTCCTCACAGAGCAGAGTGACCCGGCGCGGGCGTCTGGAGACCGGCAGGCAGGGAATCTGCATTCAGGCGCTGTCAGAACCGCGTTAGCACCTTAGAGCGTCAAATGAGCGTAGCCCCCCGAGCCCCCCCCCCCCACCCCCCAAACCCCTTCACGCTCTGCGTCTCCGGAGCCCAGAGGCGTAGGGTCAGCGCCTCGGTCACGCCGCGCCGTCGGGGCGCGGGGCGCGTTGACGGCCCGAGAACTCGGCCCCGCTAATTACCGCCATCTCGGCTCAAGGGCAAAGCGGCGCCGACAGGCGCGGGACCTGCCGGCCAGAGATGTTCTAGAACTTTCCTGACACCCCTTTGGCACCGCCAACTTCAAAAGCGAGCACCGGCCTGAATGCAAATCTCTCATGGTAACTTACAGAAGACCTACATTTCTGAGCTTTCGTTTTTTTTGGGGTTTTTTTTCCTGCTCAGGATACTGTTTTCGCGTACACCACCATCGCCCATGTGCTCGTCAAACAGCGTTTTAAAAGCGCAAACGTTTCTATTCAACCCAAGCATCCTGCCCTTTCCTTTCCTTTTCCTTCAGTCTTGTAATTGGGTCCCATTTCTGACTGACAAGAAAAGGCAGTACGCAAAATGTGTAGTGCAACCCTATCCTATATACCACACCCAGAGCGTCACATACATGAGCAAACCAGGCCAGCGGACCACTCAGTCCATTAAGCACATGGAGGGGGGGGGGGG
Source organism: Anguilla rostrata (assembly GCF_018555375.3). Taxonomy (NCBI): domain Eukaryota; kingdom Metazoa; phylum Chordata; class Actinopteri; order Anguilliformes; family Anguillidae; genus Anguilla; species Anguilla rostrata. The sequence goes on from NC_057949.1 coordinate 20,159,812, forward strand.
GGGCAGAGAGGAGGGACATCACCCTGAAGCTGTAAGAATCTCCATTTTGAGCTCTAAATATGAGGGATAGTTCCAGGGTGTTGCCATTTTAGCTCAAGATCTTGCATCATTCAGCGGACAGTGTTGTACGACAGAGACCCACAGACTGCAGCGATAGGTCTGGGCTTTCCCCACACGCCGCGCCCAGCATCCTTTGCTTCGCTGACGTGATGCAGTCCGCACACGCTCCGGCGTGGCTCTGTAACGCTGCCGCAGCGGCGGCGGCGAGGAGATCCGCAGCTTCGCCGGGCGGCGTTTTGAAGACAAACGTTTCCGCTGCGTACGAAGAGGACATCCAAAAGAGCGATCCCTCGCCTCTCCCTGCTCTAAACACGAAGTGTTTCGGGGGCCGCGTTGCTCCGCGGGCCTGACACATTAACTACACGCTTGCACATCTCCACAGCCCATCGCCTCTCGGAGAAGGACGCTGCGTAACCGCGTTCCCGAGCCGTGCTCGGGGTGTTCTCGTTTAATGAACGCAGATTACAGCGGCAAGCCAAACAGACAGATGATTAACAGTCCCGCCGTGGGGAACGGACGCTCACGCTAGCGGCTCGCACCAGCTCGGTGGGGGGGAGGGGGGAGGCGGTTTCTCCTCAGAACCGTACGATAAAAACATATACCTCAGTGGGATAAGAGGCTGTTAATCTCCAAAGCTGTCACTTTCTTTTTTTTTTTTTTTTTTTCAATTACCACAGCAGATTACAGGAGCGGGTGTGTTTTTTTATTTTTTAACCGTTGGGTGAATAGCGGAGATGCGGCCGCTCGCCGGAGGGTACTGTTGGCGCGTTCGATAAGCGGCAGCCTTTCTGAGTCTGAAGCTCCCCGTATCGGCCTCGCCGTAGCCCGTGACAACAGCAGCGGAAGGGCGGAGCCCATAGTGGTTGCCGTGGTGCGCTGTCTTGCAGAATTCTGTGCCTCGTTTTGTGCCACACACACACACAAACAGACACACATGCACGCATACACACACGCACGGGCACACACACACACATACACACGCGCGCACACACACACACAGACAGACACACATGCACGCATACACACATACGTACAGGCACACGCACAGGCACACGCACACACACACACACATACACACGCGCGCACACACACACACGCAATACTAATTAATCTCAGAGCCTCAGCCTCCTACAAGACATCATCGACTTGCAGAGAGAACCTAGATTCCCCTCAGGAGGGAATGTTCAAGTGATTATACAACATTTACACAAATTCTGCACAGTGTAATGTCAATACAATATCACAATAATAGGGTTGCCGATGCATGCAATATGTGAATTGATATATGCTGGCATGCATGCTATTCTGCAAAAATAGGCCTTAACCATTGTGAATCGACCACATTATAACGGGACAAGTCTCATACAGACTCACTTCAATTCCACAAAAACATAATGTCATAGGAGTGCAACACTAAACCTCACAATGCTCTAATGCCTACCCCACCTCCATTCCCGTTCTCTTCCCTAACGCTTCTGCCCCCTTTTCCCACCCGGACTTCACAGACTGCTCCAGCCCCGACAGGCTCCTGGTTCAGCCACGCCATGACACCACCTGGAGGTCTAGATGTATGGTCTTGCTCCAAATAATTAATGAACACTTATTTGCTTGGACTGCCTACTTTGCCAGCTAGTTCCATACCTTCAGGCTGTAATCTGCCCAACCACAGTAATTATTCACTCGGATAGATTCCCCATTATCTCCCTGTTACCATTCAGCCTAACTAACTATTGACGCTGGGCCAGCCAGCAGAGAATTGGCGCCCCCTCTCTACAGTTGTGGCCCCCCAGGGATTTCACTCCACTGGGGGGTTTTTTCTACGCTCATTTTGTCTTCCCACTGGGAGCTCCTTTTTTTTATCTCACTCACTGATTATAGGGGGACTCATTCCTGTTTTGCTGTAATGTGTCTTTGCGTAAGTGTCTGTATAAAAATTTCCATATGCATAAAATTGAATAGAACTGAAACTGCACTGAAATGAGTTCTCAGTGTTGTATCCCGTGTAAAGAGAAAATTGGTATAAATTGGGCAAAAGAAACAAAATCTGTGACACACGCAGAAGAAATATTTACGCACTGCAAATATGAGCAAGTCCTGTAATCTTACTGAATAATGCTGCCTCTATCTACAAATGGCACATATAGCAACTTGGCAAAGAATCTAAGACGTTCCTTTGTGTTCTTTGCTGACTTTCTACAGCGTTATTATTGTGCTACGTTGATTATAGAGGAATTTGCGCTCAAACCGGAGACCGAATACACAAACTAGACGCATGCTGATATTGCAAGCTAAAGAGGTTTGAGCTAGCAAACTCAGAATGACTACAACTCAATGCTTGCACTGCGCTTAGATATCTAGTGGCTGGAGTTTGTCCACAAACTGGCCTCGATATTAAAAAGAGCACTCAGCCCCACTGGTTACTTAAAGAACAACAACTCAAGCACATTTATTTACAAAGACCCCCCCCCCCATCTCTCCACAGAATGTCTGGAGAATAACCTCCATTTGTACACAATTCAAAGTTAGTTCCCTTCAGTGAAACCTAGGAGCACGGAAAAAAAAACGGCCCTTTCTTTGGGAAGAAAGAAGATTCCGCTCCGGCTGGGAATCAATCAAACCCAAAACCGGTGCCTCACAAGCCCAGTTTCCCAAGCATTACAGTACACCGCCACCTGCTACAGGAGGGAGCGACTGAGAAAACAGGGATGGACAGGGAGCAGAATATGGAGATGCATTCGCACTGCTCCAACAGGCGACCGTGGAGGCATTAATGTCCACTGAGATTGTTAGAGATGGCAAATGGGACCTGCCATTACTGTCCAGCCATCACCATAGTGGGCAGGTGTCTTCAACCCGATACCTGGCAGGCAGCTAACGTTACCTCACACACATTTCTGTACCAAGAAAGGATCTATTGATCAGCATCAGATTGAGCAATCCGCTGATAATCCAGGGCATAAATACATATTCCCCCACACCCACGTTCCCCATTTCAGCTCTTACACAAGCACAAGCTCAAGCGCTTCCTCCAGGAGGACATAAGCCCATTGGCCACCGCACCGTTGGATTCATGATCTGCCACAGTGAGAGCAGGCTCTCTCCACAGACAACAATGAGGAGGATTGTGCCGGCTCCTCGTATTATGCTACGAATCGCTTCAACAGAAACGGTCAATTGAAAAGAACGGCAAACACACTTCTTTTCATTTTTTTTTTTTTTTTTTGTTGCCGCATCCGACAACGAGCGTGCAGGCGCTGAAATGCAGCAGCTGTGTCGGTCTCCTCCAATCCCTGTCTTTTCATCGCTCTTTCCTTTCCCCCCCGTCCTTCGCCATTCTTCCCTGACCTCAATTCATTTTCATTTCTCTCGCTTTCCTGTGATCCAGTTATTTGACAGGAAACCCAGGCGTTGGCACACATCCAAAGCAACACCGGTAATTACAGAGGCTGCTCTTTCTTCATAGTACAGTCGCGATTAGCATGCGCTGATCAGCCCAGGGAAAGGTGCACACGGGTGGGCAAACGCACACGGCACCCCCTGACTGTGATCTTTCCGTGTCACTGCAGCTCAGGGTTAAGGAAATGTTGAGCTGTTAAGTTTCGGTTCTGCGTGTTATTCCCGGTTTCCCCACCCAAATGTATAATAATAAACAACAGACCCCTCGCCTAAATAAAAAAAAAATTATTTTAAAGGCGTAATAAAATTCTCAGAAACAAAACACAGGCCTTTTCTCTCAGATGAATGCGAGCATAGCGAGTCGTTAACAGGATCATGGACAGAGATAAGGGTGCCATTCGGTGGATCAGTTTGCCTCCATAAAAAATGTAAAAAAAGAAAACCTTACATTTCCCTTTAACCTAATCAGCAACAGTTAATCTTGGCTGCTATTGTGACCAGTACAGCGATATTCACCTTGTCCCCCTCTACCCTGTTTTGTAGAACACATTTCTTGTGAGCAAATAAACTGCACAACATCCCAGTGGCAACTTATATAATCCAGCTGGCTTGCTGAACCGGGTAGAGGGGGGGAATGATGAAGGAATGAAATGGGGGGAGGGGGGGCACAAATCAACTGAAGGCCTGAGATACTGTCAGGCAAAGAGAATAAAAGATGGGAACAATAAACAGAAAGTTGGGAGAGCGAGGGAGAGAGAGAGGAGGGGGAGAGAATGAGAGACAGAGATAGAAATGGAGAGATAAAGAAGACAGAGACAAATAATGATGTTGCAAAGCCACAAGCCTCCCCTTCTAATGAGCGACGCAGACACCAGGGCGTTTATGCCGAAGTGCTGCTTACACTGCAGAGGCTATATACTGTATCAGTCCCCTTTGCTTTGACACGGTTTGTTTCCTTTTTTGCTGGCTACGCTTTCGACAGACAGAGAAGGGAGAGAGAAACGGAGGGAGAGAGATGAACAGACGGGGGGATAGACTGATCGTTAAAGAGGGAAAGAAACGGGGGAAGAGAGGAAGGAGTGAGAGAAGACAAGGTGATGAAATAATGAACGGAGAGCGCCGTGTCCCACAGTGAGGTGGACGTGCGCTCCGATTGGACAGAGCATCACACATCCAGGAAGGGACGGTGTGCCTGGCTGAATAGGCGTTTGGGGGGCTCCTCTCTCTCTCTCTCTCTCTCTCTCAGCTAGTTTGAGGCAGAAACAGGGACTTGTGGGTGGGGGTTGGGGGGAGATAAGAAGTTATTATTTTGTGCTGCGATGTTTGATGTGGGGAAAATGGAAATCGTTAAACCGTATGCGCGCGGATCTTTCACGCAGATGCGCAGATCTTTCAAAAAAAAAATTCCTTTTTTCTATCCTATCTTTTCCGTTTGCTCTCTATCACCCGAGGCCACCCATAAAGCACAGATCGCAGTTAAAATAATGACACTGAAAACCTTCAATAACGATGCAGATTATTTTTGTACATCACCCATTACAACATTATGGTGCATAACCATTCACTAAATTAATGCACTGCTTACAATGGGCCCAGGGGGGTTTTATTCAACCAGTACCACGAACCTCGACTCCATATTCAAAAATAGATCCGTAGTCACGCAAGCACAATCCTTGGCCTGCATGGTATTTAAATGTTAAAAAGGTTGATTTGTCTACTTTGAAAATGCATGGCTCGCCATTTTCAATGTCCTGCATGAAAAATGTAAAAATACATTTTAAATGCCGTAGCTGAATTTAATAATCACCATCACGAAAAGGTCACCTTGAATGAAAAGTACATTATTTATGATCTACGAAAGCAAATGAAAAAGTGAATTTTTCTTTGACGTAGGCGTGATCTGTCAAGTGTATGTCTTACCTTCTGAAAAATTCATTTAATTCATAACTGCACAACAAAAGACCATGCAATGTCAAAAATCAATTTTAACTGTGATGGTTTCTCCCTGCTACATTATAAGGTTACAGAATTGTACACAGTGACGCAATCATGCATGTCCACTAGGGCAGCACTACACAGAGGACCAGAACTGGCTTTCATCAAGAACAGGGACACCCACAAACATGTTTCCTTCAACTGAATGCACTGGGTGTGACCGTCTAAAAAAAATGATGATACAATTCGGATCATCATCAGCCATAAATTAAAAGATACTCAGTAAATATAAATAAAATGTATTTATGGTTTGAACCTTGTGGCGGGGGCTACCGCCAAGTTTACAATTGCAACTCTCACTCACTGGAACCAATCAAAAGCGTTTGCCCTTCACAACAAAATTCTGCGTTTGGTTCAAATCGGTGAGATATTGGTATCATGTAGCTTGTAGCTCCGCCCACTCTTGGTTGTCATGACTTGCAGCACCTCTGCCTTTCTGAGGGAAAGCTGAGCAGTGCATTACAGCACTCCAGACACCTGTAGAGCCACTGACGACTGCCTGGAGAGCCATTCCCTTAGGCCTCAGAGGAGCCCCCCTTCACAGGCTGTAAGTCCCTCCCCCCTCTCTCTCTACTGACCAACAGTGTCATTAGTAAATTGGCAGCAGAAGCTGATTAATTCTGTAGCAATCCGGTCAATACCATCCCCTCTGGCACATTCCACAACTTATGCCAAGATTATCCTTTTATTCTTCCTCCCTCTTTTCCCCCTTAACCCCCTCCCTCCCTCTCTCTCCTCCCATGTTCTATCACATCTTTCTCCAATTAACCTTGCTCAGTAAATAGTAAAAATTGCCTTTTCCCTTTTTCATCCTCTCTTTTTCAATGCATTTACACGTATCGCAGTCCATCAACATTCTCTCCGTTTCTCACTTTCTCTCAAATCCAAATCACAATTCCCTTCCACTCCCTTAATCGCCCTCTCTCGATCTCTGCCTCTCCTCCCCTCTTCCCCTTGCTATCCTTCTCCCTCTCCTGGTTCCAGGAAGATAAGCGGGAATTTGTTTTGTAGTTTTTTTTTTCTCTCCCAGCGAGGAACAGAGGATGTGTACTCCACTCCAGTCTGACAGAAGGGTGTTTTCTTATGGAGCCCCAGGAGAGGAGAATAAAATGGATAGATGTGAGGCGGGCGAGTCCAGCACACAGATCAGGGCCGGAGTGCTGGAGGTGAGCTCCCGCCGATCGACACTGAGAGAGAGAGAGAGAGAGAGAGAGAGGCTGAGAGAGAGAGAGAGAGAGAGAAAGACTGAGAGAGAGAGAGAGAGAGAGAGAGAGAGAGAGAGAGAGAGAGGAGAGAGAGGAGAGAGAGAGACTGAGAGAGAGAGAGAGAGAGAGGCTGGAGAGAGAGAGAGAGGAGAGAGAGAGAGAGAGAGAGAGAGAGAGGGAGAGAGCATGAGAGAGAGAGAGGCTGAGAGAGAGAGAGAGAGAGAGAGGTAGAGAGAGAGAGAGAGAGAGGCTAAGAGAGAGGTAGAGAGGGAGAGAGCACGAGAGAGAGAGAGCATGAGAGAGAGAGGGAGAGAGCACGAGAGAGAGAGGCAGAGAGAGAGAGAGAGAGAGAGAGAGAGGCTCTTGAAGACGGCTCGTGGTGTCCACTCCTTTTCTGTCTAAGAAAATATTCCGGCTAAAAAAAATATTTCCGGCATTTCAAGCAGATTCTCACTTTAAATGTTGAAAGTTATATTTTTAAGTTGCAATGCGTTTCCATCGGTTGACAGACGCTGTTATCCAGACCGACTTAGAAAAGTGAAGAGCACCAGTGTTTCTCTCCAGAATACAAAAATGCAAAATCACCAGGAAGACACAAAGGCCCATTGATAATCAATAAGTGTAATGTTGACCTAACAAGCAACCATTTGAATTGCAACAGAAGCTATGACTGGACAGATAACCTCTCTTAACGCAGCTATACCGAGAACATTATGCAAAAGTAAATCCAGAGAAAGAAAAGATATTTTAAAAAAAGAATGCCTTCCTCTACAACAACCACATTGGCACAATTGTACTTCAAGCAGCTCTCATAGTTCAGCTGCTGAACATGCAACTCTATCAAACCAACACACAGGTGCTCAGGTTTGTAGAGGGAGATCAACGCAAAAGACCTGCGCAGGACGATCTCATCATGTCATGACCTCATAGCTTTAGTATAGCCTTTATCGCCATCTAGTGTGAAAACAAAGACACTGTCCTTACTATGGGGGAGCCCTTACTGAGTGGAAAACCTTCAGTTACATTACATTACATACATTTATTCGGCAGACGCTTTTATCCAAAAGTGATGTACAATAAATGTAGACCGAAGGTCACTGGAACAACTACAAAACTCAGGTCCGATAAGGTACAATACTCATTTCGTTATTCATAGCCGTGAACACATTAAGTCCAGTTCACACAGTAAACATTACTCCTTGACCTAACCTATGCTAAGTCAAACTAGGAGGCATGACAGGCTACAACATCAAGATAACGATACAAAGTACAATGTAAGTGCTTTACGTGCAGTTTAACCCAAGCAGCCCCAGTAGCAGGAGACATGACACGGCATAAAAGGAGGTTCCGATTCGCTGTTGCAGACAAGCGGGAATATGACGACAGATGTCTTCGCTTGTCACTCGTCCCCATTCCGCATTCGTACTGGTGATAAGCTGTAAATGTTTTCAGGTTGCAGAGCCGGTGGTTCTGTAGTGTCCACCCATAAACACACACACTGACTGTAATGGATTCATCCACAGTAGAGAAAAACAGCGCATCTGTCAGATAGCAGGGCCAGCACAAATGCAGACAAGCTCTCCCCAGCTAGCACAAGCTAGCAGAAAAGTGCCATTACCACTTACACCAATATTGCGGGGAGCTTGTGGTGATTAACATTTAAAAAATGCTTTTCCAACTTTTTTTTATTTATTTATCGACTTATATTACCCAAACCCAATATATTACACGACCCAAAATCAAAGCTTCCCAGGGACCTTGAAAAGGCTCCTGATCACCACTTTCTCCCCCCACGGGAAAATTTTGTCCATACATTTTTACAGGCACGGTGCTGACCCAACAGAACCATGACAGCATGGTTTCACATGCCAAAAAACAAAACGTCATTTAGTGTGGAGGGTCCCTGTGTGAAAAAAAAATGGTATGCTTTTGCATACTTCAAGCAGAATTATATAAACTTCAATCATACTTCAAGTACACTTCAGCATATTTTCTCCAATATTTTGCGTCCCCAGCGTGTCCCTGAATTGAACAGTCCCTGTTCATTGAATAATGAATAAGCATTACACATTCTGTCATTACTGACAGATGCAAAGAGGTTCAAAGCCATAATGTACCAATTCTCCTTTCCTGTGAGTTCAATTTTATTATCATTCCTGGCCACATCCCTTGATACCAAACGCATAGTAAAAATTAATGGCTCTTTCAAAAACTGAGTGATATTAATTACGTTTATTTATTTATTTCTACTGACATATTTTAATGTCCCCTACAACAGCTACGTGTGACTGAGGAACCTAAAGCATAGCTCAGTAGACACCAACAGAGTGAAATGTTCAGTGTTAAATCAACCGTTATAGAGTACATATTGTCCCTATTGGACTCATACAAGCTCTGCTACTGGATGTTCTACTGTGAGAACATTATACTTTGATGTGAACTGACACACAAATCTTAGACAAAGTGTGTGTGTGGGGGGGGTTCACTGTTATATATTTTTTAATCTTGTCAGCACGAGACCTGGACACAAGGAGGGTGCATTTTGGGAGGGCTCCCCTGAGTTTCGGGGATGCACAGTAAAATTTAGAAGCAGTACAGGAGCTAATAAAATATTCACTGGGACCACGCCCATTACATGTGGCGGCAAAGTGGATTGGAACGTCTCTGCGTGTTTTTCATGCGCAGATGCATCTTTCCCTTTCACCTCGGTGATTTTGGCCGGGCGCCAGTTTGCTGTGGTTTCTGGATTGTTTTATGCGGCCTCTGATCTGATTACTGCTAAAGATAGGTCAGCTTACATAATGCTACAGCTTGCTTAATATGAGGCATCGCTCTCTGTCTGTCACTCTCGCAAAAACACACTCTCTCACTCCCCCCTCCCTCCCTCTCTTACACGCCATCTCTTTCCCTCTGGTGATCTCCACCCATTAATTCTCCCCATGTGCAATACAGCGAAGAACAGACTCATAATATAGACTACTAATCTTTTTAGTCATGCAGCAAATAATGTGAGAATAGTGTGCACTACACTCACACTACAGTTCGTGAAAGTATGACACGACCTACTGCTCTCTTTCTCTCTCCTTCCCTCCATTTCACCTCTAATCTCTCCATTTTTTATCCTCCTGCCGTCTTCCTCTATGATATGAGACATTGCTGTCTGAGTGTCTCTCTCCCTCTCTATCCATCTTTCACATGTGAAGACTCCTTTAACCCAGGCTATAGATCAAGACTGCGCTGTATGTGCCTCTGTGTCAGTGGTTTGTGGAAAAACAAGATGGAGTGAATCAGTATTTGTAGAGGTCAAATTGTTTATTTGTGCATTTTTTTTTCAGTCACAGTATCAGTCTGAGGGCATGACTCAGTCTTAAGACCCTGTGGTGCTTAGCATGACAAGCATAGGATGATTTAACCACAGTCAAAATCACCTCTCTAAGTCAGACCAGGCAATCATCCAGCTATAAAACAAAAACTCTCATTTTTGCATAACCATTTTTTCTGTAAAAATACGTCCCAGAAAACATTAAAAAACTTAATAAAGCATTAATAAACCTTAATAAAGTTACATAATGGTAATTTACTGTCCGCATGCCTGAGATCATCTAGTTTTCCTTCGGGTCACTTCCAAACAGAGTTTTAATCTTCACTTTTCCACTTAGAGGTAGTTTAACACGGATACTGAGCTCTCCTTAGACACATACGTTAAATTATAATTGCGAGGAGAGTCGACCATTTTCAGAGAACAGCCCCCAGGGACCTCAGCTCCAATTCAAATACTCCTTATGCTGCCACTCCCTCGCACCCACAGATTCTGCACCTGCGATGAGGCGTTTGAACACACCCTGATCAAAAAGAGCCACCCACTGCAGCCCCACTTCTGCTTTAAAAGGTCATTTTAGGAGCCGAATCTGTTGCATTAAAAAGTGAAACATCAAAGAGTGGAATTTTTCCCTGGTAACTCATTTCTGGCAAAAATGTCAGATGGCACACTAGAATTCTAAGTGGTTGTTCACGGTTACCTAAACTGACCTAAAGCTTGATCATAACACTGTGTTCTTTAAATATATCTGCAAAAAAATGCGCAGGTAATCCCCCCTCTCTGGGGAGTTACAACAGCAGTGCCAAGAGGCACCAGATATTTGAGAAGTGTGTGTACGTGTGTGTGTGTGTGTGCATGCATCTGTGTGCATGTGTGTGCGTGTGTGTGTGTGCATGCATCTGTGTGTGTGTGTGTGTGTGTGTGTGTGTGTGTGTGTGCGCGCGCATCTGTGTGCATGTGTGTGTGTGTGCGCCTGTGCATGCATGTGCATCTGTGTGTACGTGTGTGTGCGTTCGTGTGTGTGTGTGTGTAATTACTGCTGAAACGAAATGCCTCCCGGTTCCCCGCAGTAGAAGCCCTGGGGCGTGCGCGTGAGAACACCGCGCTTCACCGGAGTCCTGCCTGCAAAGACCTTCAGTCTCGGGCTGCACCGACCATGAGGTTTTACGACCGCTTCCGGTCGGCACATCAGCAGATTCAGATAGCAGATTATAATTTTTTTTTTTTAAGCAACAGCTAGCAAAGACAACCTGTTATTATTAACAGCATTATTGTTAAATTGTTGTCACCGATCGCGTTTTGTGGAGTGAAAACCAGCCGGTTCTGATCCACGCCGATCGATCGGTGGACCCCCTACTTCAGTTCAGTTCAGTTTTGTGATAAAAGGCCACACAAAGCAAAATGTGATCAGCGCAAACACTTCAAATAATGGGTTGAGTGCCTTTCTTTAAATAAAAAAAACAACAAATCTTGATCACTGGAAAAGCTCGCCAGGCCAAATGGGCAGGGAGGACAGATTCACCTGAGACCGTTAAGAGTGGCTGGAGAGCAAAGCCACTCTCTTCCAGGTCGAACTGGGTTTTAGGGTAATGGAGACCTTCAGATCGGCTGTGCCAGCTGTTGCCATTCAAAATGTCAGAGGGACGTGTGCAGAATTACACTGGGCTTGGATTCCTTCACGCAAAGCACACAGAGGACCGTGTCCCACCGAGACAAAGAACAGCACACCCCCTTCACTTGTCAGAACACCATTTTGCTCTCAGATGCTAGGTGAGTGGGGGGGGGGGGCTCTTTGTACTCATTTCAAAATGGCGCATGGTTTTTAATGGGCTCCCAGAGGCCACAGATAAATGTCAGTGGAACAGCGGCAGGCAGAGACGCGGCCCTTCATAAAACACGCCGGCGGCCCCCCGACGTCACGGACACCCCCACCCCCCCTACCCCACCTCCCCCCCCCTCCCCTTTTGCTCGGCGGGCCCGTGCCCAGATCAAGAGCCCTTCCACCAGGGTTCGGAGGCCTCCGTGGTGAGATCTGGCTGTGCCTAAAACCACCGCGCCGGAAAGCCCGCAAACCAATAAAGCAACTCATTAAAGCCCTCCGACAGGCCGGGCCGTCCTCCTGACCTTTGAGCACCTCGGTTTCCAAACACTTCAGACTCAGGTTCAGAGCCTGGGGCCTCCCACGGGAGACAGCCCGATCCAGCGTAATTACTCCCATCTCAGACACCTGCTATAATTCAAGGCAACCTTTTAACCTTTACTTTTAGCTTCTGAAATTGCACAGCAAGCTTGCCATGTTTATATATATATATATACACATATGTCTTGATGTCTTGAACAGGCTCACAGTCAGTCCACAACATGTGCTTAATGTTCTTAAGAATTGGTATTTAATGCCGTTTGAATGACTATTTTCATGTTTACGCAACAGTTAAGATATTACAAAAATGATTGAGCCAACAGAAAATAATAATGTTTTATGTTACCAACTCAAGTACATTCGGTAAAGGTACCATGCAGTGCATGGACGAGACCCACAGTGTCGGACTGAATCTGGACTGTGCCAGCGCTGACTGTAGCCGGTAGCTCTGTAGGGTAATTTACAGTTGAGGGCTGCATTGCCCAGGGTATGGGAGGATTCAGTTAGGGGTCCACATTTCATCACTATCAAGCCACCCCCACTGGTCGATCGGGCGCCCGTGGATAGCATGTTAAAGCCGCGTATGAACAGCCTTCCTCCATCTCCTCTCTATGTCAGCTAAGCTTCAGACTGTGATGTGAAAAGATGCACTTGGTGATACCGCGTGTTTCGAAGGAGTACAGTCTACGCTCTCTGGAATCAGCAGTGGAGTTCACACACGAGTGTGGTCGCGGTTCCGGATAACTGGATATTTAAATTTGGGTGGAAACTGGATATGAAGAGCCCCATGTTGGACACCAAATAATAAGAATTAACAAAAAGAACGTAAGAACAATGGATATAGTCATTAAGTTAAATCAGGACATGTGTCCTTCTCTCCAGGACAGACAGATATAACCCTGTTTGTTGAGGGAGGGTGGGGGTGGGGTGGGTTCATGCCATTACATTCACCCCATGCTAGTTTATGCTGATCATCTGCACTGCCCGCCTTAAGAATCAAAGGCCCATCGACTGACTCTGTTCCAGGCCTTTGAGCATACAGGGATAATGAGGAAGGTTACAGCCCAAGACTCCGAGAGGCAACACCTACACAAACGCCACCGCACACCAGGCGCCACGGAGACCGGTTAGCTACTCTGTGATTTCACTTTCTGTATGAGATGTACTGCTTATTTACCAATAATATTATTATTATAATACATATACTGTATGAAAGCAACAGGCACGTACATGAGTGCACGCACATACACACACACTCACACACATACACACACACACATCATTATGGTTGTTTGCTGCACTTTTCAGCAAAAACCAGAAAGAATTCAGGTTTGCCATTAGACATCCGACAGCGAATGCTGTCCTGCTTGGGCACAGTCACGACTCTCTCAGCGCCATTTTAGCTGCTGCTGAATTTGAAAATCTGTGGGAACAACCCCAACGGTCCCAGTTCGGCGCAGTGCAGAGTAAACATCATCTGTGAACTGCTGTACACAAGCTTGAGTTGTGCCACAAGTTTGACACCGCGTTTGCACATTTTCAACACTGTTATTTTCCCACAGGCTTTGTAAAAGCACCAAAATACATCGTTTTGAAAAATGCTGGCCTCACCTAAAGACTATTCCAGCAGGCCCGCACACACACACACACACACACACAGCCCCCAAAATCGATGTGTAATCCTACAGTAAGTGACGCAAGTAAGCAGCCTCACAGATGATCAAGCACACACACACACGCACGCACGCACGCACGCACGCACGCACACACACACAGCTTAACTCCATACAGGCCCAGCTCCCCAATCCTCTTAAGAGAACTTAAAACCCTCATTACACACGTATCGCGGATTTGTGCAGACACAGAGAGAGGGAGAGAGAGAAAGCAAGACAGCAAAAGAGAGAGAGGAGCGAGTGAGAGAATCCAATGAATGATTGGGCAAAAAAATTGTCTTGTGCCCTTGTGCGCATGTGTGTGTGCATGCGTGTGCGTGAGTGTATGTGTATGTGTGTGTGTGTTCGTGAGTATGTGTGTGTGAGTGAGTGCGTGTTTGCAGTTAAAGGTAAAGCAAAGGTTGTGTGGCTCGGAGACAGTACAGTAAATTGTTTCCATGGTATCTGGCCCCCGCACGCTCTGCAGTGTCTAAACGTAGGCGGAGGGGAGTTTACAGAGCCCGGCTGCGATGTGACCCACACAGCGCCCCCGTCAAAGAGAGGGAGAAAGATCCGCTCCAGCGGTGCGAAACAGAGAAAGCCCGCCCCCCCCCGCCCATCTCCTCTGAGGCCTGGCACATGCGAGAAGCCTGCTCCTCATGAATGCACACACTGTGACTGCCAGCTTTACAGCAGGCCCCTGTATCTGAAGTGATTGCATCATCCCGCTGAAACCAATTGTTATAATAAACCCCCCCCACCCCTTCACCTTAAAGTGGACCTGCCCAAGCACTACACCAAGTTTCTGAACTTCTTAGGGGTGGGGGGTGTGATGCTTGATTAACAATAAATTAACTTCTGACAGGGGAGACCCTGCCTCTTAACTGGACCCCGCCCTCACAAAGCGCTGCCCTTCCTTCATCAGAACCTCTCAAACGGTCTCCTGGTCCGCTCTGCGAACACTAAGGAACACAGCCAGGCGGCGACCGTGTCCGCTTAACCAGTCAGTGCTCAGAGTGCAAGGACAACATGCTGATGACAACAGGCCGTCCAGCCCATCCAGGGTCGTAATTTACAAACAGAACACAGAGCATCTGCAATGAGTCAAATATTAACCTGAATATCCTGAGGATTATCTGCCTTGGGACATACCTCCAGGACCGCGTTTCAGCTTGACCTGGTGTGGAATCTCAGCTTAAAAAAACCCCAAAACAAATACACGCACACGCACACGAGGGACTGCTCTCTACCTCATTCAGGATAATGTATAACAATTAAATTATTCTGTCATTCGCTCAACATTATGAATATTTCACTAACAGGTTAGTCAACTGTCAGTCAAGCATCACCATAACTCACTTGGCTGCGACAACTTATCTGCTGTTCAGCAGGCAGACCTCCTTCCACAGGGAAACGTATTTTTAAGGTGTCATTTCTGTGGGACTGCGAGCGGCGGCTCGGGGGATGTGCAGCAGGCCCTGTGAAGAGAGTCAGCCGCTCGTCCGGGTCCGTTTCGCGCACCGCGCTCTCTCCGCGGACCCCCGTCCCATCTGAGGCTGCGCTGCGCTGCGGTTCCGCAGGCCGGGCCCTGGGACGTCCCGCACGCGCACGGGGCTCCCGCCCCCCCGCAGCGGCCCCGCAGCGGCCCGACTCGCAGACGAACCCGGAGCAGACCCATGAATAAAGGATGAGGCTGTGAAAAGCGGGGGGGGGGGCGAGTGGGTGCTAATGCGCAAGAGGGACGGAGCGCACCGTGGGGGGGGGGGGCGCAGTGTGAGACCTTCCTGCAAGCGCCAGATTACATGAACACTGCGTTCAGCCCCCAATCTCTCCATCTTGCCATTGCTCTCCCTCTCTCTCTCTCACTCACTTCCCCTTTACCCCTTGTTTGATGCAGGTGAATGACTTTCGGTGCCGTGTGCTGTTCTGGTGTTCCTTGCTTCGCTGCCCGAGACCGTTTATGAGACATATCTGGACAGTAATGTGATCCACAGGCATCTTACTGCAGCCCCTACATTAGTGGGACAGTAGCCAATGCCCATCGGTCTCACTCACCCCGTCTCTCACCCTCCCCCTTCTCCCTTCTCCCTCTCCCTCCAATCATACGCGTGCGCAGAGAGCAAGTAATGGCTGGCCCAGACGGCCTACAGGAATCGTTCGAGCCAATTGTGCGCTGGCCCCCTGGCCCTTAATCCGAGACCGGGGCGCTAACTCACGCACCGCTAGCAGCGCCTTCGCCGAGTGAGCTAACCACCAGCCCCGTGACATTTTACCTTTTAACCAATTTGCGCCGCTAAACCCCTTCCATCAAATGGCGGAACTGAACTTAAAATATCTATTACCGCTCAATTTTCCCCTTAAGGCCCGCCAACAGTCAAACGTGGCGAGCCGTCAGTGACATGCTAAACAGCAACGCGTGCTGGGTAACGTATGAGAGTCACGACTCCCCGCTGCCCCCCGCTGGCTAGTTACCGGCGCTATGCCTGCGTCTCTGCTTACAGACAGGCCACTTCCTGCTCCCGGGAGGAGGGGGGGGGGAGGGGGGGTGGCTCAGGAGTCCTGATGAGGTGTGAGCTATCCCATGAATCTGTCAACCGGGGAGGAATGGTGGAGAGAGAGAGAGAGAGACGCAGTAAGAGAGAGGGAGAGAGATTCTGTAAGAGAACACAAGAAACAGAGCGAGGGAGAGATGAGAGGAGGGAGCGAAGGAAAGAGAAATGCAGTAAAAGTGAAAGCGAGACAGAGAGGGAGAAAAGAGAGAAAGGAAGGAGAGAGGAAGTGAAAGAGAGAGACAGAGTAAGCGAGAGAGAGAAGGAAGCCTTCCTTAAAACCGCCGCGCGTACTCTGAGCATGACAGGAACGTGTGGCGAGTCACTCCCATCAGTCATCACTCTCCGCAGTGCTATCGGGGGGGGGGGGGGGGTAATAAGCTGACAGACTCCACTGGTGATGGAGAGACCGATTTCTCTTCAGACTTGACAAGCCCAGCCTCTGGCTGCCGAAGGTGGCGGGGCCTGTGGAATTATGGGGCTCCTTCATGGGGCCGCAGGACATCAGCTGATTGGTGGGCTTAACGTGCAGTTTGTGATGTCACACGTTTCCCGCTCGTCGACCCTCCGTCGTGGTTCTCGCCAGCACGGATCACGATCGCTGTCATCCAAACGCAAACCTTTCGCACGCATCGGTTTAACGGTCAACTGGGAGGCACTGAGTGGCTCATTGTGTTAACCTGGAGGAGCACCACAGACTGGTATCAAATCCTGTGGGCAGCGGGTGAAGATACAGCCAGTTAAGCAGCGCCAAGAGGGGCTGCCCGGCACAGCCCGGATTCAATTTTTAGAAATGGGGGAAAATAAGTCATTAACTTATTAAATTATTAACCCTTTAAAGCCTCAGCATAAGACAGGAAGCAGAATCACTGATAGGAGATCAGGAGAACCATAACTGAGCAAGATTATCCCGCATGTGACAGCACAAGCAATCACAGCCCACCAATAATGCACTGCCGGTGGGCTCTGATTGGTCTGACCCATTAGGATCAGCCTGGTGGTGCTGCCCCCTCCCCCCTAGCACCCCCCCCCTTTAGGTACAGCTGATAGGTGGGGGGGGGGGGATAAAAGTTAGAGGCCAGGCCACCTCGTGGCCTATAGCACAGCATGAAATGAGAGCGAGAGCCGAGATTTAAATCCTTGAGAGCTTGTCAACATCTGCCACCGTACATTAACAGTTTTGTCAGCCGTGATTCCAGCTCCTCGTAAATCTCCCGCGAGCCAGCGCTCGTACGGATAAGTCCATCATCTTCTCCTTCGGGCTCGGATTCAGCCAACCGTGCCTAACAATTAGAAAGCAACATTTCATTTTTCTCCACAAAGACAAAGTTCGGGCGAGTTCAGCGATCACTAAAACTAAGTTCCTGAAGAAATAGCGCAGCGCAGAGAAACACTCAAAACTGACGGGAAGCGCGGGCGCGCCACAGCACCTTAAACTAGGCCCGGCGGAGAGAGAGCAGCGCAGCACTGCAGCACTGCCAGCTAATGAAGCACAGGTAGACAGAGAGGAGGCGTGGAGGAGGAGGAGGGGTACGGGCAGGAGACGTGAAAACAGGGAAGCGTTCGGCGCCCCAAATCGGGGTTTCGCAGGAGCGTAGCGGGAGGCGCGTTGCGTAAGGGATTAGCGAGCACATTACCGGCCCACGCCGCCGTTCATCGCCCCCCCGCAGCCCCGCAGGCCTCGCACGCACCGCGTGCTTCAGAGAGGCGGGGCTCAGGATGGCGAGATTCGGCCGCCTCCGTCTCCGCCTCCCCCTGCCTCTCGCGAAGGCCGAACGGAGAGCGCCGTGGAAACGGAGTCGTAGTGCCCCCCCCCCCCTTCCCGCTGGTTCTCCAGGAATTCAATAAAAGCTAATAAGATTAGCATGGCGAATGGCGGGCAGCCAAGGAGCCGGCCGTGGAGCAGCCAGGCTGCTTGAGAACCCCGGCGGAAAAAAAAGAAATCATTCCGACGAGCGTCAGCGGTTGGGCTGTGAAAACGTCCGCTTCACCACGGGGAACAGGCCGCCATTTACAGCGTCTCTACCGAAAAGCACATAAAACTATGTAATTAAGAACAATACATAGACAATATAGGTATACAATATATGCTATTACCTAAGTGCAGAAAACGGGAGAATCCATTTGGCATTTTGTGATGGGGGGCGTTACGGGTCACCTAGCAACAGATGTGGTGGCGGCCAATATGGTCGGCACACGTGGCCTTCGGGAGGGTGGCAGGGTGTTTCCATAGCGCCTCAAACCAGTTGAGCCATCATCACAAGACTCAATCAAAACTGCCGAAGCCCTTTCAGATCAGCGAAGCAACACTGCCTCAGAGCCAGACGTAGGAGTCATTTCACTGCAATATGGCAGATTATTGATTTGGAAATCCCATTTTTGAATTTGATTGAATAGCACTTTTACCTCGAGGCAGCTTGCCAGATTTGATTGAACCCAGGGATCAGGCGTTTTTCGGAGACCTCCAGAACTGTCTGCAATTGGAGCAGAGTAGAGCACAGAACTCACAATTAAAGTGACAGCAGGCCAATTCGTAACCAACCGACCTCCGGCAGCTTTGACAGGGAGGCAGCGAGGCGGAGAGCACGAGGTGCTCACCGTCGGCCCTGACCACGCCGCAAAAATCTGCACTTGTTACCCTCGGTGTGAAAGCGGCACCAGGATCACTCAAGCGTTTCACACGCAGGAAGGGGGAGGGTGTCCGGCAGAGGTGTGAGAACAGGCTGCCACAGGTCTGCCCCGGGCCCCAGTTAAACTCCACGCTGCTCACACATAGGGATTAAACCAGCATTCGTACGTAACTTTATCTCAGAATCAAAGGCGAATCTACATTTTGGTTTCTACACAAACACAAAATTCGGTAAGTTCGGCAAACATTGAAGTTAGCGTGCCAAGCTGTGTTCATGAAGGCCAAAAAAAGTATTGTTTGCATTTATAGGTCAGTGAAAAGTTAAGGAGGAAAGCTGCCTGAATCCAGGGCCGGTGTGAGGTATGAGGGTCAGACAAGAGATGGACACTCCCCTCGTGGGAAAAGCTTCCGCGAAGATTCCTCATTGCATTGAGATGGGAAAGTACGGAACTACCGACATCGGAATACCATCACCAGGAAGAGCTGGTACATCACAGAGGATATCCATGTAACCTTGGGCATGATGGGACAGTGTTGGGGGGGGTGGGGGGTGGAGGTGGGCGTCTAACAGGAGAGCATGGGCATGTTGACAGTGGCTGAGCCGCGAGGACAGATGGTCGGACGAGGTCACCCCGAAAATGTCAGGAGACAGCGGGAGGCTGAACATGTACCTAACCTTTCAATTTTTTATTCTGTTATTTTTCCCTTTGTTGGTGTGGAGGCCTTGCTCTCATTCTCATTAGCCTTTAGCGCTGCCCACCCGGGTGTGATGCTCGGGGGGGTATGCGGTGTAAAAGATTTCCCCTGTCTTCAGCCAAGGACAGTTTGCTAGGCAGTTGTGTTTTGCAGGAGCTGTGATCTATGGGTCATAAAAAAACTAATAAATAAATAAATAAAACCTACGGGATTGTGGGTATCCAGACCAACCCCCAGAAGGCCACTCAAACCCTGATCCAAGGAGTGCCATGCCATTT
Organism: Anguilla rostrata; assembly: GCF_018555375.3. NCBI lineage: Eukaryota > Metazoa > Chordata > Actinopteri > Anguilliformes > Anguillidae > Anguilla > Anguilla rostrata. The sequence continues at coordinate 20,179,731 of NC_057949.1, forward strand.
GCTATCGCGAGTTTTTCTCTGGAAAATGTGACCTGACAGTTTAGTACCTTAGGGGCAGGGTCCATCAACTCACAGGAGGCCCAAAGCTTACCCTCCCTCTGTCAAGAAATTAAGATATAAGACAATACCCTTGAGCTTGAGCTTGAGCGGGTGAGCGTGTGTGTGCGTGTATGTGTGTATGTGTGTGTGTGTATGATAAAACAGTTGAGCACCAGAGGTCTTTTCCCAGGTCTAATGGGGACCATCTGTCCAGAGGCTTTTCAGGGCTTTGGACTGGTGAATAAAGGCTGAAAATGCTTGTTTCCATCATATCACCAGATATTCCCTGCCTCTTAGAGGGTGTTCACCAGGGAAAGTAGGGGAATCTGGTTGTGGATTTGGGTATGGCAGGAAACCTGCGGCACATCTGAGCCATTCTGGTTCCACTCTCCACAGCACAGTCACCCTGAATAACTGGGCAGAACCATCAGAGTGAACAGAGTGAGCCGATCCCTGAGGATGGAGCACTACGGCTGCCTCTCCTAGAGCCCTCCACTGTGACTCGATGAATGACCGCGAACGTTCTCACCTGGCGAGTCTCCGCCTCTCCGGCCAGCTGACACGCTTCGCCCGAAATCCAAACTGATCTTCTACATCAGGAGAATGCCGTGTCCCCTTTTCATTTCAGTTTTTTTTTTTTTTTGCTTCGTTGTCCCGCAGATTCCTCTTCTTCCTCCGCGTCTTCCTCTCCCGGAAACGGCCTGATTCTTCTGTCGGAGCGTGTGGAAGACCCGAAAGCCTCGGTCTGCGTCTGGCTTCCGTACCGCCGGTCCCAGGTCGGCCTAGCGCTCCCGCTCCAAAGCCTGTCAATCAACGCAGGAATGGGGCAGGGCTTCCACTGAGCACCACTCTCAGAAAAGCCTGATGGAAAAAAAAGAGAAAAAGAGAGAGAGAGGATAAGAGGAGGAGGAAAGCAGGCCCCACATAAAACCTGGCGCATTTCATAAATGTTTATGACACACAAACACACACACACACACATTTCACAGCCTCAGCTTCCTACAAAAACGGCGCCGATGACAGCCGGCCCCCTGTGGGAGTCTGCCACGTTACAGCGAGGTGCTGGCGTGACGGTAACCTGAGAAACCGCGCTTAACGCCGCCCCGCAGGGGCAGGCCGAGGCCAGGCGCCTCTCACCGCCGCGGCCTTGCGATCGCAGCCGGACAGCCGAGCGTAGCCCAGGGGCGGCTCCGCGGCGGCGGGGTGATTCACAGCCACTCTGCACCAGCCGCAAATTGTTCTGAGCACGGCGGCTATGAAATAATCATGCTCGCGCTAACACCCCCGCGAGGCCATTTACTTCGCAGCCTGGGGGGGGGGGGCGGAGGAGGCGGTCTCTGAGCGAGCCTTACATTAGCGGCTTCCCGCTAGGATCTCGCTCGCCCACCGCACAGCTGTATTAGCGCTCCCAGCCCCCCCTCCCCCCACCCCCCCACCCAAGTTCGGGCCCGGACCGGCACGCCCGCATTTCCGCAATTCATTAAAGGCGCGCCGCTGGGTAGCGGACAGAGCCGGAGGGGCCTGCTGGAGATAGCGGGACACTGAAGTCTGGGTAGAGAGGGAGGAGAACTGAGAGACGCGTGCGGGAAACTGGAGTCTGAGAAAAGAGCCAGACGAAGGAACAGAGGCTGGAGAGAGAGAGAGGGAGAGGAGGGATACAGTGAGAGAGAAGAGGAGATGTACACCAACAAAGGGGTTCAAGAAATTAGAGAAGGGGGCGTCAAGGACATAAAAGATAGAAAAAAGGAGTACAGCGAGAGCCAGGATGAAGCAAGCAGTCTATGACACAGGAGGACAACGAGACAGGGAGGGGCTTTTAAGACAAATGAAAACGTCTTGTTGATCCATCTTGGCACCGGTCAATGGGGCAAAGGACAGATCAATAGGGCATCGGGAGATTGGGAGTAATGTGCGCAGAGAGCAAGAAGGGTAGAGAGCTGAGGAGGGAGGAATCCACGCTGGAGCGGGGCGGGGAGGAGAGGCAAAAAAAGGAGAAATGAGCGTCCAGCTGGGCGGAGCGAGCTCGGAAAAAGTCAAATTACGGAACAGGGAGGTTTTGAGGGTTTATCACTCACAGGAAGACGCCCGAGAGAGGGGAACGTGGATTTGGAGGTAGAATAAGTCACAAATGCGCAAAACAAAGCAAAAACTGAGTGGGAGGGCTTTGCGTTCGCCGGTTGTCCTTCGCAACAACCTCTCTCCCTCCGTCTCACTCTTCTCTCCATCTTTCTCTCACTTCCTCACCTGCTATCCATCTACCTTCCCACACTTGTGCTTAGCATATCTTCTGAAGCAGCGTAGCCGTCTAACCGAAAACAAAGGAGTTTGATGCCCGGCAGTTCCGTAAACGCAGGTTGCCAGTTTCTCACAGACCGTTCCTATGACATAATATACTGAAATTCTAACGTTTACAATGCATGGTTTTGAAAAAAGTTTAGGATTTTGGTTAAAAAAAAACTCCAACCAGGCCTGTAATGTCCCAACGAAAAGAACAGGGAAAAAAGTCCACTATAGCATTCTCATTTTTTCACCAGTTATAAATTGCCCAGTAAGCACTACAGCATTGTAATAACAACTTTAGACGTTGTCTCAGCAGTTAGTGCGATTATAGTGTGACTCTATTCTCCTCCTCTGATAAAGGTGCTTTCTCCACTACGTGGGGGTTACCAGCTATCCTCCCAAAGCACTAAAACGTGGCGGCTTCTCGCGTTCCCAACTGATTGATCCCGGCCGCAGCTCCTCACGTTTAACGTTCCGTTTTCTTCAACCGAGACTGACAACGTGGCCCCAGAGATCAATCTCTTCTTCTCAAGAACTGACCTCAGCCGAAGGGTTTACTGTAATCCTGTATCAACCATGCGCTGATCAGGCCTACTGCTGACACTGCCCCCATAGGGACGATGTCACCTCAACAAAGCCCTATTATACCTACACTCAGAGTTGGCCCCTTGGGGCCCGTGTTTGTAGCATCATGGGGTATTGTTACAGGCTCACAGGGGGCTTGCGTTTTGCTCGAACCTGAGGGTCATGTCTGCCTGTGTGACACCGTGTTCGCTGGCTCTCCTGGCTTCTCCTCTTCCTCCTCCCAAGAGAGGAAATCTGTCTCACTGGCTGGGGTAAAGAAAGAAAGGAAGAAAGAAAGATTGAGACAGAGTGAGTGCGAAACAGATGAAGAGCGAGAGAGAGAGAGAGAGATCGAGAGAGACAGATCAAGAGTGAGAGAGAGAGGCTGAGAGAGGGAGCGTGTCTAGCGAGACAGCGAGAGCGAGAGAGAACTGGAGCTGGAATCCTGAACAGGCCGAGTGTGTGACGATCGCAGGTCCAGCGCTGCATAGCCTCAGCCCCGGAGTCGCTAATGCAGAGCGTCTGAACCAGAGCGGCCAAACCAGAGAGCGGCTACAGCGGAGCACGGCTAAAGCAGAGCGTCTGAACCAGAGCGGCCAAACCAGAGAGCGGCTACAGCAGAGCACGGCTAAACCAGAGAGCGGCTACAGCAGAGCACGGCTAAAGCAGAGGGTCTGAACCAGAGCGGCTAAACCAGAGAGTGGCTACAGCAGAGCACGGCTAAAGCAGAGCGTCTGAACCAGAGCGGCTAAACCAGAGCGCGGCTATAGCGGAGCGCGGCTAAAGCAGAGCAGCTAAACCAGAGCGCGGCTATAGCCGAGCACGGCTAAACCAGAGCGCGGCTATAGCAGAGTGTTTAAACCAGAGCGCGGCTATAGCAGAGCGTCTGAACCAGAGAGCGGCTACAGCGGAGCACGGCTATAGCGGAGCACGGCTAACTGCCGTCTGCCTCCGCAGAGACACGGCTGGGCCTCGCTGAGCTCAGCCACTGCGTGGGCGGTGCGTCGCTCATGCAGGTCGCCACTGCTGCGCCTTTTCCAATGGACAGGCAATGCAGGCAAAGCTAGCGCGATAGCGACCGTCACAAACTCCCCACCCCTCAATATGAGAGAAATCATAAAACAAAAAATAAAACATTTTAAAAATAACACATGGATCCTAGCTATGAAAAAGAACCCCAGCATGGGGAATACTGACAAGGAAAATCAAATGAGGAGAGTAAATGAATAATGGCGAGTCATTAATGGTGCCATATCGCTTACGTGATTTAAGTGCTCTCAAAGCAGAATAAACAATAGCAATGCTTTCAATGAAAGATCTATAAGAAATCCACTGATGTGCATTTCTGGGACGTGCTAATTCACATGCAGAGTGTTGACTGGGCAGTACTGTGATCTGTGGATTGTCTGTGTGCATGTGGGGGGACAAAGCACATCAATAAGGGCATCAATAAGGACGCATGCATACATCCAACAATTCCTTTTCAGTCTGAGGGGACTTTTAATCCTACCCCCGCAGGATCATGTAGTAGGGACCTCCACTCCAGTGAGGTATAACTGCATGATCTGTGGTAAACTGCACATGCTCATACGGTGCATATGTTGGCTGCGTAAGGTTGTTCTTCAAGTGTATTAATAGTACCTCTGAAATATATGGTATTATAAAGCTACCTTATATGACGCGCACGCTCACCCACACACTCGCCCACACACACACACACACATACAACCCATCCGAGACCTAAATACTGCAGTCGGCTCAGCGCATCTCTATGCAAATGATTCTATCCACAATACTGCAGTCACCAGGAGCCAGCTGCGTGCGTGCGTGCGTGCGGGCGTGCTTGCGGGCGTGCAGACCGGACAAACAGCCAGCTGGCACTGGCAGAGTGGAGGATTGTGGGACGACAGCTGAATACAGAGGGATTACCCAGCGCAATCTCAGAGAAGGCAGGGCAGTGTAGTTACACTCCACCGTCCCGGGGCAACATTCACACCACACACACACACACACACACACACACCCCGCCTCCCCACTCCCAAACAGCCTCCTCCAATCTACTGGGCACTCAGCACGATGGCAGTAACAATAAATACATTTCCCCCGAGCTGAAACAGGCCGTGATTGGACTGTGTCAGTGTGTCGGTTTGATTCATAAGCAATTAGTGCGAGACCATGATCCGAAAGCACAGGGGGATTATTTAACAGCGCTATCTGGTCCCTGAGCCCTACCTGGCACCGGAACAGATGGTTAACACTTATATTGAATTTAGCACATTGTTATCCGAAGACATTTACATTCTGCACACAGAGCCACTGGGAGAAAACAACAGCCGACCTGCAATTTCAAATCAAATCACAGCGAAGCAGGTTAAAGACCTCATCTCTTCCTGCCTGTATATAAATAATGCTTCCGATGGTCTGAAACATGTTTAGCATTATTTTTTTTTTTTTAACAGTGCGCACAATCTATTCTGTATCACACAAAATTGGAATTTAGCTGTAATGATCCACTGATTTCTGAAATGCACACATCAAATAAGAGTTTGGGACTTCTCACCAACTCAGAGATGGACTTCAATTTAAAACTCAACCATGCCATTGTTAATTATTAAAAATGACCTTTCACAAAGATTACAATCACCAGACTCACGGCAGGGGAGTTCCGAAATTCCAGCTGGAATATAACCCCTCGAACGGCAAGAAGGGAGGCGTCTCTGTGGCAACACAGTCTCCTTCTCAGACAACCAACAACATACACAAACACTGACTGGAATTCCCAGTTACCACTCTTATCTTCATCTCTTCCTTCTGTTTGGGAAGACCACTTAAAAAGAGAACGGATGCCAATGACGCCCCCCAAACCTCCCCCCCCAACATACACAGTTCATGCCCCCCCCCTTCCCCCCATACGGGTGGCACCCTACACAACTGCCGACATGGCCTATGCCCCAAACCTGCCCTGGGCTCCAGGCAACACTTCCGTATCACACTGTATACACCGTGCTCTGGGGAGTTTGTAGCACCAGGGCACCGAGACCTTTCAAACCGGAGGGCTTCACAAAACACACTACAAACAGCAGGGCCCATTTGCATGTATGTTTTTAATGCCACTCAGCAGGCTGTGTATGAATAGCACATTCTCTAATGAATTAGTCATTCCAAAACGGCACATCGCTCGTGAAAAATTGATGGTGCTAATTGAAAATGTCAGTTATTTTTAGTTTTTAGATGGTGGCAGAGCCACACGTCCTCGTCTTGGTAAATGCTCGATGTCTGTCGCAGCAGAGAGAGACAAAGAAGGGGGAAAGGGAAACAGAGAGATAGAGAGTGTGAATTTTAGAGAGAGAAAGAATGAGACAGAGTGAGACCAAGAGAGCCTTTTTTTTTCTGGAGTCCGGTTAATATTAGTGAACACTCGCTCTAAGGCAGTCCAGTCGGAGTGCTGTTTTGCAAGCTGCCCTGCTGAAATTTGCATTCACTCATCCCAGCTTAAATAGACAAGTTCAGACTGCACAGGCACAAATTACCCACAATTCCAAAAAAGGATTTGTGCCCTAATTTCCACAGTACAAGCCTGCGGCAGGTAGGTTAAGTATAGCAGCGGAGGGTAGCTGCTGTATTATTATTATTATTAATAATAATAACAATAATAATAATAATAATAATAATAATAATTAAGACATGTTTAAAATTGATATGGATCGGACTGCCATATTTCAAATTATATTTTATCACAAAAGCCTAAGTAGGGACACGGTTGGGATTGGCTATGCTGTGCTGTGCTATCCCAAACAAATAAATGAATGAAATAATTCAGAAGGAAACTACACAGATCTCACAGGCCTATATGCAAGCTGGTGTGACTGCACACCATTTCAGAGGTGATAAACTTCTCTCATATGAGCACGCTCTACAGATCCTTTTTCACCCACATCTCTCATGAGAACACTTTACAGTTCCTTTTTCAATCACATCTCTCATAAGCGCACTCTTACAGTTTCTCTCTCACCCACATCTCTCATGAGTATGCTCTACAGTTTCTCTTTCACCCACATCTCATATGAGCGTTCTCTAGTTTCTCTTTAACCCACATCTCTCATATGAGAACACTCTACAGTTCCTTTTTCATGCACATCTCTCATGAGAGAACACTACAGTTTCTCTTGCACCCATGTCTCATCCCCTCTTTCTGACTGGGATTCCATAAACTTCTGTCCTCAGCTTTGACTGACAATTAAAAGCAATTACAAACAATAATTATTTCTACCCCCGCACAGTTTAGAAAGTCAAGCCATCACTAAATCTAACATGGCAAATTGAGTTTGTGAAGAAACACAAATAAAGAAGCATACAGAAGGGAAAATTTTGCATTTACCAAAATTTTGACAAAATTAAGGAGAAATGTTTACAGAATACAGGCCTTTTTTTTGATAAATCTCCTGTGCATATTTTAAGCTTTCATCTCGAAATTCTGGCTTCCTCTTAAATTGCACATTTATATACTAACATTTATTCATGTTGGAGAAAAAAAAATGCAGATTTACTTGTACACGATGCATAAAGGAATCTTTAATGATTCATTAAATATTCACAAGCAGACCACACTGTAATGCATTACAATTCAGTTTATGCTATGCTTAATATTATTTAAATTTTATTGAACCAAGTGGTCCTATCAAAACACAATGTTCACAAGGGAGACGTAGCTGAGAGAGCAGCTCAGTACACTTGGGCTGCTGGGTGGCTCATGCCATTAAAGCACAGCTCTAGCACAGGGGTTTCAAAATGAACAAAAGCTTTTTTTTTTGGGGGGGTTGTAGGGTGGCGTTGTGGCCCAATGGTCCGGCATCGGTTAAGGCTCTGTTCTAGTGCCTGGATGGGCTCCATGGTCTGGTATCTGTACAAGTCAATGTTCTAGTGTCTGGATGGGCTCCATGGTCTGGTATCTGTACAAACCACTGTTCTAGTGCGTGAATGGGCCCCATGATCTGGTATCAAATCCGGACTGCACCAGTGCCAGCTGTGGCCGGCAGCGCCACACAACTGGCGCTAGGGCTGCCCACGGCTAGGAGAGTATCAGCTGGCCGGGGTGAAGGAATCATCTTATCGAGCGCCAGCAACCCCTGCTGGTCAGTGAGGCACCCACAATACCACCTGTTCCCCTGCAAATGAAGCACCATTCTCCGACTGAAATGCTTGTCTGTGCACTCCTGAATCAACAATGATACACAATAATCATTTTCAGTGTTGAACAGCGAATTCTTGTTTAACTTCAGATCATTTAAACTTCTGATCATTTCAGTCACTGTTGTTGTTGAGCAGCCCTGGAATTGACTTGTGTTAATGGGAGTTAGCGCGGATAGCCTCAGGGCTAGCAGATTACAGGCGCTCTCCTGTGAATTGAGCTCTTGGTGTTTCAATGCTTCCTAATGAGTGACAGCCTCTGAGTTTGATGTTAACCCAGAATTTTACTGACGTTTTTTTTTTATATGTCAGTTAAAAGTGGGTGCTGGCCTATTTCTGCTCTGAAAGCATTGTTCAGTCCTCTGAACTTGAAGGTTATTTTTGTGGAACTCCTCATGGAGGATTTATATCGGGTGTTTGTCCCATTTTCTAAAATAATCGCTTCCAGAAAAGGCATGATAGACTGGTTTGAATATGTACTGCTGCTTAACCCTTATTCTACAGGAAACAGTCAGGGGCAGTGTTAAATCCCATCTCCAATAATGATGCCTCTAATGACCACTTGTAACTGGTTATAACCCATTTGCTGCCACCTGCCCTTACAGATGGAAACAGTTGGACAGGCTGGGTTCAGTATCATAGCAACAAATATTAATGAACCCCAACCTCACCACCATTTCACGTCTGTCTGAATCAACAGATATATGAACCATTTATTTGCAAAAC